>NW_025833728.1:345155-389685 GCF_002878395.1 Capsicum annuum
AAATAGTATGTTATTTTAATAATGTTGGTGAATGCAAAATAATCTAAAAAAAAAAAAAGCAACTACTCAATTGTTTAAAAAGAATAAAAAATAGTAGAATCTTTAAAAAAAAAAAAAAGGAGTCATACCAAACTTATTACAATTCTTTTTGAGTGTTGGTTGATAGATCCATGCACTAGTGAAGTACGTGTAGTTGTCTAAGTTATCCATATGCTCAATTGATACTTGCTTATACTAGATTGATACATTTTTAGAATGCTTGTAGAAACTACACAGAGTCGTATAAAATATGTATCTAAATAATAATTATAGTTAAAAATTGTATAGAATTTGTATAAAAATTCTATAATTATTATATAGAATATGTATATATATAGAAACTATATCATTATTATATATAAATATATATCTTTAATAATTGTATTATATTAAAAGTATATGGTATTGTATTTTATTCTATAAATAAGTAAAACTAAACAAAACAAATAGTATGTTATTTTAATAATGTTGGTGAATGCAAAATAATCTAAAAAAAAAAAAAGCAATTACTCAATTGTTTAAAAAGAATAAAAAATAGTGGAATCTTTAAAAAAGAAAATGAGTCATACCAAACCTATTACAATTCTTTTTGAGTATTGGTTGATAGATCCATGCACTAGTAGAATCCATGCACTAGTGAAGTACGTGATACCAACAAATGGTATCAGAGCCCAGTTATTTAAAAAATATACAGCAGTAGAATATATGTTTGAATTTATGTTGGATTGAATTAGTTATGAGAAGACCATTTAAAAACAGAGAAGCTTTTAGAAAAATTAAAGAATCTCTAATTAGTAATTATTCAGAATATATAATCCTAAATAAAACAAAAGAAAACACATAAAGATTAGCCTACCTAATTACCTTAATATCTAGTATTGAAGCAAAATTAATAATCCATTTAAAATCTAGAAGAACAAGACACATACCACCTAATTATGATAAAATTAGATTTAGATATCCACCAAGATATTATAAATATGGTTTAAATGAATAAAGTACAAAAATACAAAGAATTAAAATAAATTATTTCTGAAAAACGTAAAGAATTAAAAATAAGAATAGAAAGACTACATTATAATATATTTGCCGGAGTTAATGAAAACTCAATAAATACACAAAAAGATGAAATATCAAAATTAGAATCACAAATAGATAGTTTAGAATATATATATCAACATGAACTATTCAAAATAAAATGAACAAAGAAGAATTTATAATAGATGAAAAAATATATGAAAATCACGAAGGATTAAAAATAAAAATAGTATTTTCTAATCTAGGAAGAAGGTATAAGAAAATAGGTGAACATTTATATCTAATGTTAGAAAAAGAAGAATTAAAATTAGAAGATAAATTGACTGCAATGATAAGAATAGAAAGAGAAAATGAAGAAATAGATAGGAAAAAAGAAATAGAAAAAATAAAACAACAAACTACAGAAGAAATACGAAAAATAGAAGAAACTAAAAATAGTAGGATTGCTGAATTAGAAAAAGAACTACAAATGTTAAAAGATTTGTATGAACAAAGAAAAAAAGAAAAGGAAGAAAAAGATAAAGAACAAAAATTACTAAACGAGATAAATCAATTTAAAGAAAAATTAGAAATAAATAATATAGATGTTGAAGAGACAGATAATTATGATTCAGAAGATAGTGAAACATATATAGAAATATTAACAAATACAAAAAATTTAGAAATCAACGAAAAACAAGAAGTAATTAATGAAGAAAACTTAGAAAATATCAACACAAAAATAAATACTCTTGATAAAAAAGAAGATGAAAATATAATACCTAGAACATCAGAAATAAGAAAACCCACATATTAGAAGAATAAGTTTAAGAAATATAATCTAAAGAATGAATATGACAAATGGACACCAAAACAAATAGTTAATAAAAATTATAACTTTTTAGACCTAGACTGTGTAATAGATATAGAGAAAACAATACAATTATGGATAGGATATATGACAAAACAATTATTAGATAATAATATAAACATAACAGATGCACCAGAATATATAGAAAGAACACTAATAGGAACAGTGAAATTATGGATTTCAAATTTAACTGAAAATAGCAAAAAGGTATTAAGAACTAATAAACCTATAGAAGGAACATCATCAACAACAACTAAATTAACAACTATAGAATTATTAAAAAAATATGAAACAGCTATAAAAGATGAATTTGGTAGTATGACGACAATAGAAGAAGAACAAGATGAAGAAAAAGATACAAATAGGAATTTAATGTTAAAATTAGCAATATGTAATATGTGTTATATAGATGAATATACTTGCGCATTTAAAGAATATTATTATAAAGGAGCATATAATATAGAAAAAAGTAAAGAAATAAGAAAATTATATTTTAATAAATTACCCGAACTATTTAGTTCAAAGATAATAAAGAGTTGGGAAGAAGCAAAAATAGTAGATACTTTAGGAGCAAGAATAAAATTTTTACAACAATGGTATAGAAACTTATGTGAAAAATATAGAGAAGAATTAAAAATGGAAAAAACATTGATAAGAAATTTAGCATGTTGCAAAAATAAAATAGCACCCCAATTTGGATGTGAAGAAAGATATTATAAGAAAAGAAAAAGACATAAGAAATATAAGAAATATAAAAAATCAAAATATAAAAACAAGAAACCAAGAAAAAGATACTATGTAAAAAATTATAAATACAAAAGAACATATAGAAAAAAAAAATCTATAAAAGAATGTACTTGTTATAATTGTGGAAAATTAGGACATTTAGCTAGAGATTGTAAATTACCTAAAAATCCAAAAAATAAACAAATATCAGAAATAAAAATAGATAATAAAGAATATATGCAGATAGATTATATAGATTATGAATTAGAAAGTAAGGACAGTATATATGAAATTTCAAAAAATGAAACAGATAATGAAATAGATAGTGAAATAGATGAATCAAATGACTGAAGAAAATATAAAAATAACAACAAAGGAAGAATATTTAAATGATGAAGGAACAGAACAAAAAATAATATTTGACAGTAACATATTTGATGAAATAAAAGGAAAAGAATTAGACTTAAGTGTAGAAAAAATATTTAAATTACCAACAATAAAATATATGTTTACTAGGAAAAAAGACGAATATTATGTAGTATGCCAAAAGGAACATGTAATAGACTGTAGATATGCAAAAGGTAAAGTTAGTATATCACTAGTAACAAAAAGAATAATTAATAAAGAGATAAATGATATAAAAAGTTAAGAAGACCCAATAAAATATGTACACCTTGGAGGTACAGAAATATTAATAAAAACATGTTTTAGAGAAGGAATAGATACACCAATAGAATTATATTTAGCAGATGATAGAATTATAAAACCTATAGAAAAAAGCATAATAACTGCCGTAAAAGGAAATCTAATATACCAAAAATTCAAATTTATAATAAGTGCAAATTATTCAGTAGCGATAACAGATAAAAATATAGATAAATCATTAGTATTATATTGGAAAATATCAGGAATAGAATTAACCCCAGGAAGTAAAATATTTACAGCAAGATGCAAAAATTTATATGTATTAACAACAAAACATAAAATAACAGAAAAAAATAAGATTAACAAAATAAGAATAGAAAGTCCTTTCGAACAAATTGTAAAAACAATAGATTATAATGGTTATAGCTATAGAGACATAGATATAGAAGAAAATTTAGAAATAGTAAATGATAGAATAAGTACAACGAAAAGAATAGCTGATGAAAAACCAGAATCATCAAGCTCATAAAAAAGAACAAGTTATGAAATAAATTCAACTAGTAATTTAAACCAATATTATATAACAGGAAAAATAAATGAAAAAGAATATTTAATACTCTTGAATACAGGACAAGAAGAAAATTATATAGCAAAATATCTGGTAAAAAATGAAGAAATAAAAACTGATAATGATATGTGCCCAGATTTACCAAGAAATTTAATAAATAGTAAAAATATAGCAGAAAAAGAAATAATAATAGGAATTAGAAAAATAAAAATAGAATTTGAAGTAAAGGAAAAATTGCAAAAAGCAGATATAATATTAGGAATAAAATGGCTAAAACAAGTAAAACCATATAATATAGAACATACACAATTAACCTTAACATACAACAGAGAGAAATTATTCTTAAGAAGAGCCTTAACGTAAAATGAAAATATATGTATTAATGAAGAAAGTAGTAGAAGGATATTACAGTAGATATTATACGCCTATGATAGATACAGGAGCAGAAGCTAATTTATGTAGATATAATTGCTTACCAGAAAGTAAATGGGATAAATTAAAAACACCAATAATAGTTAAAGGATTTAATAATGAAGGAAGCTTAATTACTTATAAATCTAGGAATATAAAAATACAAGTATGGGATAAGATATTAACAATAGAAGAAATTTATAATTATGAACTAACATCAAAAGATATACTTTTAGGAATGCCATTTTTAGATAAATTATACCCACATATAATAACTAGAACAGACTGGTGGTTTACAACACCATGTAAACAGAAAGTGAGAGAAAAAAGAGTTAATACCAAATAAGAAAGAAAACTGATTGGATAAAAGGAAGTGAAAAAATTACACAAAAGTTAGAAAATATAAAAAATACTAAAGATACAATAGAACTAGTAGTATTTTCGATAAATAAAACAGAAATAACTATATTTTCAATAAATAAGATAGAAATAATTAAGAAAAAATTAGAACAATTATATAGTGAAGATCCATTAAAAGGATGGAAAAAACATAAAACTACTATAAAAATTGAATTAATAGATAAAAATAGCATAATAACCCAAAAACCATTAACATATAATTTTGACGATTTAAAAGAATTTAAAATGCATATAGATGAATTATTAAAAAAACAATATATACAAAAAAGTAATAGTAAACATAATAGTCCAGCATTTATAGTAAATAAACATAGTGAACAAAAAAGAGGAAAAAGTAGAATGGTTATTGACTATAGAAATTTAAATGCAAAAACTATGACATATAATTATCCAACACCAAATAAGATATTAAAAATAAGACAAATACAAGGATATAATTATTTTAGCAAATTCGATTGTAAATCAGGATTTTACCATTTAAAGTTAGAAGAAGAATCTAAAGAATTAACCGCATTCACGGTACCAAAAGAATTTTATGAATGGAACGTATTACCATTTGGATATAAAAATGCACCAGGTAGATATCAACATTTTATGGATAGTTATTTTAAACAATTATCTAATTGTATAGTATACATAGATGATATATTATTGTATACAAAAACTAAAGAAGAACATTTAAAATTATTAGGACAATTTACAGATTTAATAGAAAAATTGGGAATAAGTCTAAGCGAAAAGAAGACTGAAATTATGAAAAATCAGATAGAATTTTTAGGAATACAAATAGATAAGAGTGGAGTAAAAATGCAACAACATATAGTACAAAAAATAATAAATTCGAAAGAAGAATTAGATACAAAAAAGAAATTACAATTATTTTTCGGATTAGTAAACCAAGTAAGAGAATATATTCCAAAATTAGCAGAAACTTTAAAACCACTGCAGAAAAAATTAAAAAAGGATGTAGAATATAACTATAATGAAGAAGATAAAAAACAAGTTCAAAAAATAAAATTACTTTGTAAAGAATTACCAAAATTACAATTTTCAGATGAAAATAAAAAATTTATATATATAGTAGAAGCAGATACTAGTGAATGTAGTTATGGAGGAGTACTTAAATACCGATATGAAACAGAAAAATTAGAACACCATTGTAGATACTACTCAGGTACGTTCAATGAAACAGAAATAAAATGGGAAATAAATAGGAAAGAATTATGTTCATTATGTAAATGTTTGTTAGCATTTGAGCCATATATTGTATATAACAAATTTATTGTACGCACAGATAATACACAGGTACGCTGGTAGTTAACAAAGAAAATACAAAATTCAGTTACAACAAAAGAGATTCGGAGACTAGTCTTGAATATATTAAATTTCACATTTATAATTGAAGTAATTGGCACTAACAAAAACGTTATTGCAGATTACATATCAAGACAAAGCTACACAGACTGATATAATAGAAGAAGATACTCTAGAAAAAATACTCAACACCCTAACTACGCTTTCAATTAAAGTGGACAGTATGGGTAATGAGATAGAAAAGCTAAAGACTAATGAAGATAAACTGAAGTCTATAGCTACAAATCAGCTAACTCAGCAGTGTGCAGAGCTATGTCGATTGGAAGACATTAAAGTTTCAGAGCTAGAAGGAGATGATGGGACACTCCATAAAACCCATAACATTTATCAATCTACTTCTGCAGGTACAAACAGAGGAGTTAGTAGACAAAGATATCAGAACATGAATATGAATAAGATATTTGAGAAACCATTTATACCAAAAACACAAAAAGACCCCTTGTTCATACCCCCACAAATTACCATATACCAAGATAGTCTGAACCAAGATAAAAAAGTTTACAACTATACAGCCCAAAAATACATAGAAAATATCTATAAAGTACAAACTTTCCTAAACCTTAACCCCAAAGCTACAAATATCAAAGAACCAAACACAAATTATATAACCCAAAAATTACAAGGTTACAACAAGCTAATTGCACTACCCAAAATCAACCCAAGCCTAGTGAAAACTTGTTTTGATTATGGATTATTAAATACCATATACACCCAAGATGGAGAAGAACTAACAGCTATGGAAGAATTACATAAAATATTCACCACCTATAAAAGGATAACAAAAGGAAATCTATTTTATATAAAGTGTTATACTGCACCAGCAGAGATATTATACGACGAAATAAAACCAGTTATACAAGTTGTAAAAATAGGATTAACCAGAGATATGATTATACCGGAAGATATTACGCAGCAGCCAGAGATACCCAGAATTGAGATACCTGATTTCTACGCAAATAAATGACTCATTGGACTAGCTACAATTATTCAAGAATTAGCAAATAATTATACCAATGGAAACCCAATATGGAGCTATTATTCGAGAGACCATCAGATGATTTATTCAAATTCAAAAGAGCTACGACAAGCAGATATGGAAGATGTTAGGCAATGGATAATGACATTACTTAACCCAGAAAAACAATCTACTGCAAGAGCAATTAAAAAAGAATTTATTTTAGACGGATTATTGACAAGATATTGCAAGATAATTGAACACAAATATCCAGACCATCAATGTTCAAGATGTAATGGAGAAGATAATATTATCCCAGAAGTCCACCTAGAATAAAAATCAAGAAGATAAGCATGTCAGCTGGAAGATAAGATAAGAAGCAAAATGGAGATATGGAAAAGCAGCAGATACGACAACGAGAAAATATCAACGAAGTAATAATAGAAGACAAGATATTAAATTTTTACGTAAAATTGTTGTATAGAATTGTTGTATAGATTTTAGCCTTTATTTTAGCCTTTTTGACTTTTTTAAGGCGATAGCACTAATTCTTGTAGCCTTTTTAGACTTTTAGGCTATGACACTAATTCTTGTCTCATAAGGAGACTTTTTAGGATAAACTTTTTAGATTTTTAGAAAACATGTAAAACTTTGTAAAGAATTCATTCTATAAATGAGAGGAACCGAAGGCATTGCAGGGCAAGCCTTCATGTGTTGAAGCAAAAATACTCTCTTCTGTCCGCAACAAATATTTTGCTTAGTTAATTAAAAAATAGATATATTTCAATGAAAAAAGCTATGGAGGAATAAACCTCAGAAATATCAAACCTACCCGAACAGGTATATTTATTTATGATTATGAATAGCTAAATTCATAATTCTCGATAATCATGGTATGATAAAATAAATTCATATTAGTTACTTTATAGTAGAATTATTCGAAGAATAATATGTTAAGAAGTTTATTAGCAAAGTGAAAACGGAGAAAAATCCCTAAGAACTATGCCATCCTAAAGGTGAAACCAATGAGTCAAGAAGCCGTGGCGGGGAGTAACCAGAGTAGAGGCGCTGTTTAAAGGAAAAGTATCTAAATTACCATGCTAATAGTGACTAAAGAACATGTTATTTAAGAATAATCTAGTATATAGTAATCTAAGATGACCATATTTTGTTATGTACATGGTTGAAGGGAATATTTTGAAAATAGCAATTTTATGAAAATGAATAATTATTTATCTGATGTGATGGTAGATAAATTTAAAATACTTATTTTGTATGCACTTAAGGATATAAAAGTAGTAGATATAAGAAAAATCATATTAGAAAAAGCATTTGGTAAATATTATATGACTAGAGTAAATTATATACCATACCTACCTAACTACTCTTACAAATACTTACCATGATAAATTACATAGAATTTTGGGAAAAAGATATGAGCAACATACAGTTAATAGAAAAACAAATAAAACTAAATTTAGACAAATACATGGAAATTAAAGATATAAAATATATAGAATTTCTTAATAAAAATATGCAAGAACTACTAAGGCTAAAACAAACAACTACAAAATATTTAGTTAATTTTAAATGATAGATAATCTTAAGTCTTAATCTTATATATACTTAGAGATATAGAAATTATAGATATTAAGAAAATAATATTAGAAAAAGTACTAGACTATGAAATTGAAACCATAAATTGGATAGCACAGTTATACCTAGATAACTACCCAGAAGGATATTATTCAGATTAAGAGATGTTAGAATATAAAAGAAAAACTAGAGAAAATCAAGAAAATCTAAATAATGAAATTAGTTATAAAAGCCGAATTAGAAAAATAATGGAGAACCTAAAATAAAAATTAATATGGATAGAAGAAACCTTAAAAAATTTAGAAAAAAGTACATGTGATAGTTTATATAATTTAAAAAACTCACTACGAGAAGAGCAACACAAGATAATAAATAACATTGAAAATCTAGAATTAGATATACATTACAGTATAATTAGAATAAATTATTATACAGAAATTTGTAATTCTACAATCACTACAGGATAAAATAATAAACCACACAAATTAATGAATACATCTTACGAAAAGAATAAATCATTAAAAGATATTGAAACAAAATTTAAGAAATATCCACGCACAAAGAAAAATAGATTCATTATACATATAATAGATCTATTATATAAGTTAGGTATCCGCATAGATCCGCACCCCCCAACAAAGGTAAGTAGTCACCATGATCGAGTGCTATTTTGCAGATTTTTAAATTTAGGTGCTAGTTTTGTGAAATTATTTTAGTTTTAAGTGTTATTTTTATCCTTTCTCCCTATTTGATATTCATTTAAATGAAGTTTGGATTGAATTTCACTATGTGTTAAACCATAGGTTTTGAGAAATATATTTCACTCCTTGTTAAAGATTTATACCAAATAAGTTCTAAAAATTATTTAAAATGTCATAAATTTGATACAAATTTGTAATTTTTATAATGAACTAAATAATACATTATCTAAAAATCATAATATGATATTTTAGTAAAGCTACTAACAACACAACCTACTAATAATACAATTTAATGGCCCCACATATAGAGATTTTATATCATTACTAGACACCGACAGCCCGTGTTAGCACGGGCCTAATATATATTATTTTTTGTTATAATTTATGTGACACAAATAGAATTTAGATATAATTTTGAGAGACAGACAAATATTTTATATCTTTTGAATTTCTTAAGTTGTTAATGATGTGATTTGTAATATTTTTTACATAATTTTTAATAAGATATAAATACTCTCTTCGTCCCAATTTATGTGGCACAAATAAAATTCGATAGTCAATAAAAAATTTTAAATATTTATATATATATATATATATTTTAAGTTCTTAATCATTGTGATTATTTATAATATTTTTTTATCTCATTTTCAAGTAATATATGTTACTTTATGTCTTCCTCTGTCTCATCCCAACTTATGTAAAACTAATATAATTTTGATAGTCAACCAAATTTTTTATGTTGAAATATCATTTTATGTCTATTTTACTCCTTTTTATGAAATATTATTAGTTTTTTAATGCTTAGATGACCATAATAATTAATTAGGGGTGATATAGTAAAATCAGGATTGAATCAGCGAAGCAAACATGTCTTAAATGACTTATAATAACTTATTAGAAGTGATATAGCAAAATTTCTATAAAAATAGTTGTGAAAAAAAATTTAAGTGGACTTAAAGTGATATAGCAAAATTACTATAAAAAATATACTTGTGAAATAAATTTAAGTTAGCCTTATATAACACATTAAGTTAATTTAAAACATAAAGAGTTAATTTATCATGTTATGTCTATTTTACCTTTTTATTAGATATTATTAATTTTTTAATAATTGAATGATTTATAATAATTAATTAGAAGTGATATATTAATTTTTTAATACATAAATGACTTATAATAATTAATTTGGAGTGATACAGTAAAATTACGATTGCGGTAGGTGAAAGACGGCAAGCTAGCAGGACGACCCTGACCAACTTACCTTCGCTCTTCTATATATTAGAAAATACATAAGTAGCTTATAATAATTAATTAAGGATGATACAATAAAATCACGGTTGAGATAGGTGAAAGACGGCAAGCTGGCAGGACAACCCTGACCAGCTTACCTTCGCTCTTCTGTATATTAGAATTACGATGTTGTGTTGCACAAAAATTACAAATTTTATATCAGGCTTACATTGACAATTAGACTTTAAGCCCGTATATAATTCCATCTTGGTCCATAAACTTTCCATTGCAAATTACTAGAAAATTATCAGAAAATTACATGGGATGACCCCAATAGTGGTTGGTTTTGGATTTTTGACCTTCGTAAGAAAAGTCTTTAAAGATTAATCTTCCTTCTTTTTTTATGTATATTACAAGTACTTTTTTGCTCCTCTACACCTCAAATATTTTTAAACTTTTCATTATCATTTGTCTCTCAACTTCTATTTTTATTTTTTTACCGTAACTTTTATTTTTCTCTTGTTTTAATTCATTTATCTCAACTTTTATTTTTCTTTTACTTTTTTTCTCTTTTTTCTTTTTCTTTTCTCAAACATTATTTATTTCTTCATTTGTCTCTTTTTTTTTTAATTCATTGGTCTCAATCTTTATTTTTTATTTATTTAGTTTTTTATCATTTCTCATTTTTTTCTTTTTCATTTTTCTCAAATTTTATTTTTATTTTTTTCTACTCATGTTTGTTTTTCTCAATATTTTTTTAATTTATTTATTCTTCTCTTTTATCTTAACCTTTATTCTTTTCTTGTCTTTATTTTTCTTTTTTCTCAATCTCTTTTTTTTATTTTTCTATTTTGTTTGTTCTCTTTTTTTTTTCTCAACTTCTATTATATTTTGCTAAAATAAATAAAAAATTGGATAATCTGCGAAGGAATCTTTTTTTTTTATATCAAAACAAATTGACTTGTTGTTAGGAAATCCTTTGGGATAAGTCTTGCCTCTAAGACAAAAATTGTAGAACAACTCATAAATCAAGATACAATGTGGTAGTGTCAAGTTTTGTTTATGGAGCATAACTTGTTGTTTGAAAATTCTTGAGTTAAGTCTTGCTTCTAAGGCAAGAGTTATATAACATCTCATAAATCAAGAAACAATATGGTAGTGTCAACACTTGTCCATTGGGCGTAACTTATTCTTTTGAGGGGTTCTTGGGCTAAGTCTTGTTTTTGAGGCAAGACTAATAGAGCATCACATAAATCAAGACACAATATGATAGTGTCAACTATTTTCCATGAGGCGTAACTTGTCGGTTAAGTCTTGTCTCTAAGACAAGAATTATAGAATATCTCATAAATCAAGACATGATATGGTAGTGTCAACTCTTGCCCATGGGGCGTAACTTTCTATTTGAAAGTCCTTGGACTAATTTGTGCCTCTAAGGCAAGAGTTATAGAACATCTTATAAATCAAGACATAATGTAGTAGTGTCAACTCTTACTCATGAGACATAACTTGTTCTTTGAAAGTTCTTGATTTATAAAATATCTCACAAATCAAGACATGATGTGATAGTGTCAAATCTTATCCATGGAGCGTAACTTGTTGTTTAAATGTCCTCGAGCTAAGTCTTACCTCTAAGGAAAGAGTTATAGAACATCTTATAAATCAAAACACAACGTGATAGTGTCAATTCTTACCCATGAGACGTAACTTATTGTTTGAAAGTCCTTGAGTTAAGTCTTGCCTCTAAGGCAAGAGTTATAGAATATCTAATAAATCAAAGTATAATGTTATAATGTCAACTCTTGCCCATAGGGCACAACTTATTTCTTGAAAGACCTTGGTCTAAGCTTGCCTCTAAGGAAAGAGTTATAAAGCATCTCATAAATCAATACACAATATCATAGCGCCAACTCTTGCCCATGAAGCACAACTTATTGTTTGATGGTCCTTGGGCTGAGTCGTACCTCAAAGACAAGAGTTATAGAGTATTTCATAAGTAAAAAATATAATGCGCTAGTGTTGACTCTTGCCCAATGTACGTAACTTGTTTGAAAATTCTTGGAATATGTCATGCCCCTAAGGCAAGATCGAGTTGTAAAATATCTCATGAATGAAGACACAACGTAGTAGAGTCAACTCTTGCCCGTGGGGCATAATTTGTTGTTTGAAAGTCCTTGAGCTAAGTCATGCCTCTAGGGCAAGAGTTGTAGAACATCTCATAAATGAAGACATAACGTGGTAGTATCAACTCTTACCCATGGGATATAATTTATTAATTGAAAGTCTTTGAGCTAAGTCTTGCCTCTAAGGCAACAATTGTAGAACATCTCATAAATGAAGACATAATGTGGTAGTGTCAACTCTTGCCCGTGAGGCATAATTTGTTGTTTAAAAGTCCTCGAGTTAAGTCTTGCTTCTAAGGAAAGAGTTGTAGAACATCACATAAATGAAAACATAACGTGGTAGAGTCAACTCTTGTCCATAGGATATAATTTGTTGTTTGAAAGTCCTTGAGTGCCTCTAAGATAAAAGTTATAGAACATCTCATAAATCAAAACACAATGTGATAGTGTCAACTTTTGTCCATGAAATGTAACTTCTTGTTTAGAAAGTCATAAGTCTTACCTCTACAATGTAGTGTCAACTCTTGCTCATGGGGGCGTAACTTGGTTGTAAAACGAAAAAAAGAAAAAAATAATTAAAAATAAAAAAATAAAGAAAAATATTTTTAAAAGATCAAAGAAAATTTTAAAAAAATTAAAAAAAATGTAGAAGTTGAGGGGAGAAAAGAAAAAATAAAGGTTAAGAAAAAACAAAAAAGAGACAAAACAAAAATAAAGATTGAAAAAAAATTTAAAAAAAAAAGAGAAAAATTAAAAATCAAAGAAAAATAAAAAGGATAAAAATTATTAAAACAAATATAAGTTGAGAGGATAAAAAAAGAAAAAGAGAGAAAAACTAAAAGAGAGAGAGAGAGGAAAAGATAAAAATTAAAGTAAAATGAAAAAGAGAAAAAAACAAAAATTGAAAGATAAATAAGTATGGAGTTGTTTAGAAATATTTGAGATATTGAGGGGCAAATAGGTAATTGTGCTATATATATAAAAAGAAAGGTTACTTTTATAAGACCATTATTATGAGGAACAAAAAAACAAAGTCACTCATTATAAGAGTCATTTATGTAGTTTAACCGAAAATTACATGATATGACCCAGAGTGACTTTATTTTTTGTTTCTCACAAAAAAGTCTTTAAAGATTAACATTCTTTTTTTTTTTTTTTTTTATGTATTGTATAAGTATAATTTTGTCCCTCTACAACTCATATGTTTTAATATTTTTCATGTTCATTTGTCTCCCAATTTCTATTTCTATTTCTTTTTTTCTCCTTTTCATTTCTCCTTGCTTTTTGTTTTTAGTTTTAATTCATTTGTCTCAACCTTTATTTTTCTTTCTTCTTTCTTTCTTCTCTTTTTTTTTTCTCAAACATGATTTATTTTTTATTTTCTCTCTCTCTTTTTTAATTCATTTGTCTCAACCTTTATTTTTTTTTGTGTGTTTATCTTTTCTCATTTTCTTTTATTTTTCTCAAACTTTATTTTTATTTTTCTTCTCATTTTTGTTTTTTCTCAATCTTAATATTTTCTTTATTTTTTATTTTATTTTTTCTCAATCTTTGTTTTTTTTTTCTTTTTTTCTCTTTTTTCATTTTTCTCAACTTCTATTATATTTTGCTAATAGATAGAAAGTTGGATAATCCGCAATGAGGATCTTCTTTCTTTGATGTTGAAGTAAATTTAAAGGGTGTGACTTGTTGTGTGGAAATTCTTTGGGATAAGTCTTGATCCTAAGGCAAGAGTTAGACAACATTTCATAAATCGACACAATATGATAGTGTCAACTCTTGCCCATCGGGCGTAACTTATTGTTTAAAGTCCTTGACATAAGTTTTACATCTGAGGCAAGAGTTATAGAACATCTCCTAAATCAGGACACAATGTGCTAGTGTCAATCCTTATCCATGGAACATAACTTATTGTGTGAAAGTCCTTGGACTAAGTATTTCCTCTTAGGCAAGAGTTATAAAGCATCTCATAAATCAAAACACAATGTGTCAGCTCTTGCCCATAGGTGTAACTTGTTGTTTGAAAGTTTTTGGGCTAAGTCTTGCATCTAAGTCAAGAGTTATAAAACATCTTATAAATCAAAACACTATGTGATAGTGTCAACTCATAAAGTGACTTGTTGTTTGAAAGTTCTTGGGCTAAGTTTTGCCTTTAAGGCAAGAGTTATAGAGCATCTCATAAACCAAAATCCAATGTGGTAGTTTCAACTCTTGCCCATAGGGCATAACTTATTGTTTGAAAGTTCTTGGGCTAAGTCTTACCTCTAGGGCAAGAGTTATAGAGCATCTCATAAACAAAGCACAATGTGGTAGTGTCAACTCTTGTCCACTTCATAAATCAAAGTACAATGTGGTAGTGTCAACTCCTACTCACAAAGCGTAACTTGTTGTTTGAAAGTTCTTGGGCTAAGTCTTGCCTCTAAGGTAAGAGTTATAGAATATCTTATAAATTAAAACACAATATGGTAGTGTCAACTTCTACCTATGGGGCATAACTTCTCATTTGAAAGCCCTTAATATAAGTCTTGCCGCTAAGATACGAGTTATAAAATATCTCATCAATTAAGACACAATATTGTAGTACCAACTCTTGCCCATGGAGCGTAACTTATTATTTGAAGGTTCTTGGGCTAAATTTGCCTCTAAGATAAGAGCTATAGAGCATCTCATAAGTCAAAATACAATATGATAGTATCAACTCTTACCATTATAAGTAACTTGTTATTTGAAAGTCCTTGGAATAAGTCTTACCTTTAAGGCAAGTTTATAGAATCTCTCAAAAATCAAGACACAATATGGTAGATTCAACTCTTGCTCCTGGGGCGTAACTTGTTGCTTGAAATTCCTTGGGCTAAGTCTTGACTCTAAAGCAAAATTTATAGAACATCTCATAAATCAAGACAAAATATAATCATGTCAACTCTTTTTCGTAGGTCGTAACTTGTTGTATGAAAGTCATTGGGCTAAGTCTTGCCTTTAAGATAAGAGTTATAAAATATTTCATAACTAAAAACACAATGTGGTAGTGTCAATCTTGTCCATGAGACATAATCTGTTGTTTGAAAATCCTTTGGCTAAGTCTTTCCTCTAAGGCAAGATTTATAAAATATCTCATAAATCAAGACACAACGTGATAATGTCAACTCTTGTTCATGAGACACAACTTGTTGTTTGAAAGGAATCGAAGTAAAGACAAAAAAGAAAAATAATAGAAGTTGAGGAAAAAGAAAAACATAATTTTTTTTTTTTAAAATAAAAGTTAGAGAAAATAAAAATGAAAAAAAAAAATTAGAAGTTGAGAGGAGAAAAGAAAAAAATAAATATTGAGAATAAGAGAAAACAAACAAAGAAAAGATAAAAAAATAAAAGAAAAAGAAAAAAAATTAAAAGGAGAAAAAAATATTTTAAAAATTGAAGTTAAGAAAAGAAAAAGGAAAAAAATTAAGATTGAGAGAAATTAAAAAAATAAAATAAATTAAAAATCAAAGTAAAATTAAAAAAAAAAAGTTGAAAGATAAATAAGTATTAAAAGTTGTTTAAAAATATTTGAGTTATAAAGTGACAAATAAATATTTATTCTATACATAAAAAAAAAATAAGTAAGACTAGTTTTGTAGAATTGTTCCAGGGGCGGCTCTACCTTGTAAGAAAATAGGCAGCCGTTATAGGCCCCAAATTTGAGGGGCCTCATTTTTTATAATAATATATATAGATTTTTTTTTTAAATTTAAATATTATTTATAAAAAAATAATTTTTTATATAAAAAGAAAGAATTATTAGAAGAAGTTCGTATATTTAGAGTACTATGTCTCAAAAAATATTAAATGCATTGATTATATTATTAATTAAAAAAGAATAATTAGATTAAATCGATTATATAATATTGGAAATAGAGTTCATTAAAAGAAAGTTATTTTTTCTTAAAATTTTAAGGTCTCTGTTTGATTTTCACCTTAGGCAACAATATGCTTGAGCTGTCTCTAAATTGTTCCTGAAAAAAAAACACAAAATCACCTATTATCAGGATAGTTATGTAGTTTACCCACAAATTACTAGCCTAATATTCGGAAAAGTTTACAAAATGAATCTCACAATTGTTCTTTTATCTTTTATCTAAACATGGAACTGAAAGCCTTTCTTTTTAATTTAATCATTTGACATTCCAAACTTAATGACCCGTTCATCTAAAATCTTATTAATAGAGAGGATGAAACAGAAAATAAATAGAGAGAATATTCAACCTTGAGCTTTCCTTTGATCAAACCTTTAAAACAAGTAGACATGGTTAATCAAAATCAACTTCTTTTCAAATCGAATGATGAAGAATAATCTATAGGGGTGACCTGAGAACATATATGTCACATTTAGAAATACTCCATTGATAGAAACAAAATATGCACATAAATATGTTCTCAAATCATCCCTATTGAACATATCCACATATTGTTAACCCAACATTTTATGGGAAATCATGGAGCCATATATAAAAGGGAGATCTTAAATAGGTGCAGAATTATCACATTGTACTACAGTTTGTACTGGTACTTCAATTCTAGGACAATATCTTTATGTGATGTCTTTTTCTATAAAGTACTTACTATAAATTATTGTACTCCACAATTCTACTTCACTTATTTGTACTATGGTCCACTTTAGATTAAAGGTAAGCGACATATATATCTGTCAATATCACGATTTTTGACACCATCTATCCTAGTTTTAAAATAATAAATTTCTTAGTTTAAGAAAATTAAAACTATATATGTACTTTAAACCTAAAAATGTACTTTATTTTATTTTAAAATACTGAAATATATATAATTTAAACTTTTTAGTTTATTAGGGAGTAAACTAGTGGGACTAGCTTTCGTTGAGCTGTACGTCTCTGATGTATAGCTAGTAGTGCAAATAATAAAAGGGGATGATTACATAAAAGTACAACTTAGCAAATACATTTTATATTTAGATAGCTAAAAATATACTTTACACTTAATAGTCTAAAATCTGATTTGACCATTCACTGTAAACTGACTTTTCTTTCCAGTTATATAGTGAACAAAACTTCAATTCTTTCTCAATTTCCTCCCAAGAAAGTTCAAACAAATTATTATTCAAGACGAATTATAAACAACGTAACTCAAAAACTTCATATACATCAACAATTGGTGAAAAAATCAACAATCTTTTGAGTTTTTTTCTACAATTTGAGGTTCTAGTGTTTTCGTAAAGAAGCTCTGTTTCGAGTGGATATAGTTATAAAAGATTGGTTATTTATTAAGGAGTCCAAATATGAAATTTTGAATGATTTGATGTAGTTTTGAGGTATTTTTGAATGAATTTGATACTTGAATTCGAGGAAGATGATGAAATCTGTTTTCTAGTACAAAAGTGAAAATATTTGTATACTGTATTTTATATTGTTGTATATGTATATTGTCTTGTATACTATTGTATGTACAATACAGTCTTTTTATTTCGGTGATTTTCTACTTTCTCTCCATTTTATACACACATATACAATGTATATATTGTTTAAACATTATATATACATATGTATATATTTGTATAATTATGTTATTATTGTATAATTATATATATACACTTAATATACAACATTATGCAAAATTATAGGAGGTGTATAGTACACTCATATATAATATTATACAAATATTATGCAAAAAAAATTAACTTTATCTTCTTCATCAATTATAAGAAATTTAAACTCGCTTAGATCCCTCATCATTCGCAATTCATAGTTCAAGGAATTTCCAAGTGGGAGAAAACAAGGATTTTTACAGTTGCCATCAGACAAGGCTCTCCTCTCTAATCTTGTTTTCCATCCCCTTGTTGAGAAATATATTGTGGAGGAAGTTGTCTTCTTTTCTGACTATGTTAAGGCTCATTTGAAGCTAAGCTCTCTAAGTTGAGATACGCTGAAGTTTAAGATGGTGACTGAAAGCGTTAAGACGGTGGTGTCACGACTTGAGATTACCCGCTTGTTGCAATATAATTCCTAGGGACACGAGTGACCCTAAGCTAACTCATGGCCTGACATGAACTAATAATACTATATAAAACTGAATAACATTGTGCGAAATCTAAAGTTTAGTTGATATATGAAAAGGAAAACCTAATGTCAACATTTAAACAAAATGGAAATCACTAAACATAATATAAATTTGAATCTCTACTGTCTGTTTGAAAGTCTCTACTAGGATGAGTTATTGGGACAAGCCCCCAGTTAACTCTAACTGTCTGAAACTAAAATGAAATACTGATACTAGTCCCCATATGATAAGGACTCACCAACGTACTGTTGCTGATGTGGTAGAAGATCGTACTAACTGTGATCCAAATACTGAGTGTCAGAACCTATATTGAGATAATATAGAGCAAAGAAAGTGTATGATCATTACGTTGAATGTAATGAGTATGTGAGATAGAAAATAACTAGTATAGACTAAACATGATGCATGTAACATAGCAAATTGATACAAGACCAAGTAATAAATAAGTACTATATGATAAGCTGAATAACTGAATACAAGGTCATGTAAGTATCTAACTTTGAACTGCGTGTTGTGAACTGTAGAAGCTGCTACTAACCGATATACCCCAATCTAACCTAACCAAGGTCCGACTTGTAACCCCCACTAGAAAGGTATTTAGTACCTTGCTAAGGGTGCAAATACTGACTAGCGTGGATCCACTAAATTGATGTTTGAAAGGATTAATGTATCAATCCTGGTCTGATGGGTGACCCTTTAGAACCTATGGTGGCACTATCGTTATGGAACTTAAGGAATTCTGCTAAAGGTCTCAGCCTAACTGATAAGTGAGTCTTTATCCCTGCGTTCACTAGGTGTAAAGTACTACTCCCAACTGATTGACACTGATAACTACAATCTTCAATGGTAATAATTATTTGATGACTATGTCACGACCCGAAGCTACCCCCTAGTCGCGACAACAGTGCTTGCGGTGACAAGTGGCTACAAGCTAACCCATGAGTTTGTACCTGTTGTGATCACTGAATAAAATGGTACTGATATAACATATACAGAAGATAAGCTGATAAAATATTAAAAATTTGAATACTGAATATATGTAAATGACAAGTCTAAAATATCTGTAACAACTGATAATATTGAATTGACTGACTGATTGTCTGAAAGCCTCTAAACTGACTAAGGAGTTGATGAGACAAGCCTCCAACTAACTATGATTGTCTAAACATAAGAAAATACTGAAATAACTAAGATAAATATATTATGTCCTCGATGGATGAGGACTCACCACTGCTACTGCTGAGTTACGTTGAGATGTCTAAGAATAGTTGGGAAACTAAGATTTTGAACCTATGTTATAAGACAACATAGAGCAAAGAAAAGTATATGATTAGTACTTTGAATGTATAGGTACGTGTGATAAGGACTGACTAAAATGCATGAGATAACTGAGCATAAATGTATGAACATGTAATATCTGAGAATGCAAGACCAAGCGCAAATATATTTATGAGACAATCTGCAAATAGCTGAATAACTAAAAATCTGTATGCTTTGGTCAAGAAAACCTAAGCGGAGACATAATGAATACTGATTAATAAGTATCTATATACTGGTTAACTGATGTTTGTATACTGATTAAATGATATCTGAATATTGATCATGTAATATTAAACTGTACTTAGTCTAAATAATTGGACTAAAACTGTGAGAGATATCATCTAATTGACATGCCCCAAGATGAGATAATCGGGGTCTAACCTATAACCTTAGTTGGAAGGGTGTTAGTACTATGCCACAAGTACTAACACTAGCTATGTGGATCCACTAATCCGATGTCCCAAAGGACCAGGGTGTTAAGCCTAAGCTGATGGGTGACCCCTAAGAAGAAGTCAAGCCTAAATTGAAGGGTGACCCCTCATATCCTACCTTGACTACGTAGTTCTGGAATACAAGGACTACTACTAACGACTCTACCTAACTGATGGGAAATCTGCCATCCCTGCATTCGTTCGGTGCTAAATCTTACTCCCAATTGAACTGACACTGGCACTGAACTGAACTAAGGGTAATTTAACATTATTTCTGATAGTGCTCATCATGATCATATCAACCGAATAAATAGAAATATTCATGGTTTAGCTGAATCATCACTTGAAAATTTGAAATAATGTAAAACACATAGGTATCGGGAGTTCATAACCCACCAGCACTGAATGATCTTAAAATATGACATTTAAGCTTAAAACTGTAGTATGGAATCATGGTTCAACCCAAGGCATAGACATTTCACTAAACATATAAAAAGCATAGACTTAAATATGAGGATATTCTAAACATGAGAAATCAACAACATAAAATTCACTTGAATAAGACAAGGAAAACTGAAATTTAAAGCATGAGTAAATTAATTATTTCATGGGATCATACACGAGCTGAATTGAATTAAACTACCAACGAAAACATGAATTAAACTCATCTTGAACATGTAAAATGCCAAAATAATAGAAAAATCCATTCTTTAATATAAAAGAGGGTTTTTGGGCTCCATGGGTGAAAGGGACCCATGAATGAACACCCTACATACCTTGAGCTTCTTAACTTGAAAGGAAAACACTAATCGTGATGCTTTCTTGGAGGTTCTTTAACTTGAGGAACTTGAATTACTGATTTCTTGGGGAAAAAGAAATTCAATTTTGTTCTTGGGAAAAATGAGAGAGGTTTTTTAAGAGGAAATTTGGAGAAAAAAGGCAAATAATGCCCAAACTGATGCCCTAAGTCGTGATATAAACGATTGGGTTGAGGGGGAAAATACCCAATTGCCCTTAAATCATTTAAATTTAGAACTGGACGCAACAGGATCACCGTGATATGGTCTTGTCACAGTCATTAATTTCCTTCACCGTGATGCGGACTACATGACATCGCGACTAATACCGTATCACGGGCTTATCGCGGTGACCCAATGGTTTCGTGATCCAAAAATGACCCAAACCTTGTTCGAAGAATTTAAAACTCTTTTAAGACATACCTTTTACATCCCTAAACGTGAATCAACTCAAAAACCAATGTCTCGAGGTTAGAAAGACCAAATTAAAAATCCTCAAAGTTTAAGGGTCTTTAAAATGACTAAGTACCTAACACTTAGTGAAAATTTCAAGCTTTAAGCCCTTATGAATGCAACTAGAAGCTGAATCGAGCTAAGATTAATATGGGGTATTACAATATCTCCCTCTTGGGAACTTTCATCCTCGAATGCCACTGGTTAGATTGAGAGTACTATACTAAGGTAACTGAGATCATGTACTGAACACGCATGACTTAGAAAATGATTACACAACTGATTCTGAAACATGATACATGAATTGAACTAATTTAGTGAATTCATGTAATGATATGGGAATGGTTACATAGCTAAAACTGAGAATGGAAAAAATTCAATCCAAGGAAGAATCATTACCTCAAGTTGAATCTGAGTTTACGGAGAAAATATAAGGATACTTGGTTTGTATATCTGCTTCTGCTTCCGAAGTAGCTCCCTCAACAAACTGGTTCCGCCAAAGGACCTTAACCAAGAGAACTTCTTTATTCCTTAGCCTGTAAACCTGACAATCAAGGATCTAAACTAGGACTTCTTCGTAGGAAAGGCTATCCTTAATGTCCATATATTCTAAAGGAACACTACAACTGAATTACCAATGCACGTCTTTAACAAAGAAACAAGAAACACCAGATGCACTAACGCCAAATCTGCAGGCAACTCTAGCTCATAAGCTACCTCTCCAAAATGGTTCAAGATTCTATAAGGGACAATATATCGAGGACTGAGCTTCCCCTTCTTGCCGAATATCTTCACTCTCTTCATAGGAGAAATCTTCAAATAAACTAAGTTGCCAACGTCAAACTCATGGTCTCTTCTCTTCATATTCGTATAGGATTTCTGACGGCTTTGGGCTGTCTTCAGCATTTCCATAATCAACTAAACTTTCTTCATTGTCTCAATCACTGAATCAGTCCCTATCAAAGTAACCTCACCTACTTTAAACCAACTAATATTAGATCTATATCTCCTTCCATAGAGAGCCTCAAATGGAGTTATCTGAATACTGAAGTGAAAACTGTTTTTGTAAGCAAACTCAATCAAAGGTTAGTGGTTATCCCAACTACCTTTAAAGTTAATCACACATGCTCCCAACATGTCCCCCAAGGCATGAATGGTCCTCTCTACCTGACTATCTGTCTAAGGATGAAAAGTTGTACTGAGATGAACTTTGGTACTCAGACCCTTATGAAAAGCCTTCCAAAAATAAGAGGTATACTGAGTACCTCTATCTATAATAATAGACTACGGAATCCCATACAATTTAACTAACTCTCTGAGATAGAGTCTAGCATAATCCTCGGTGGAATACGACGTATGAACTAGCAAAAAATGAGATGACTTGGTCTCCTATCAATAATCACCCAAATTGAATCATGTTGACGATGCGTCTGAGGAAACCCTGTCATAAAATCCATGTTTACCACTTTCCACTTTCAAGTGGGAATGCTAAACTCCTGCAATGCACCACTAGGCCTTTGGTGCTCAACCTTAACCTGCTGATATTTGGATACTTAGCCACAACCTCTGTAATATCCTTCTTCATACCACTCCACCAATAGATTTCTTGCAAATCACGGTACATGTTAGTGGCTCCTGTATGAATAGAATGCCATATACTATGTGCTTCTACAAGTGTTTGCTGTCTCAAACCATCAACACACGAAATACATAACCTAACAACGAAGCACACTATCTCCCTCTTGGGATAAAACCTCTACTTTGTAGTCTCTAACTGCCTTATTCAACTTAACCAAGCTAGGATCCCTATCTTTCTTTTCTTTCACTTCAGCAACCAATGAAGATTCTGAACCATTCTAAACCCATATACTACCTTCAGCTAAATCAACCAATCGAACACCTAATCTAGTAAGCTGATAAACCTCCTAAACTAACTTTTTCTTATCCTCCTCAACATGAGAAACATTACCCATAGACAACCTGCTAAGGGTATCTGCCACTATATTAGCCTTGCTCGGATGATACAACATACTCATATAATAATCTTGTAACAACTCAAGCAACCTTATCTGATGAAGATTTATATCTTTCTACATGAACACATACTATAAACTTTTATGATCAGTGAACACATCAACATGAACCCCATAAAGATAGTACCTCCAAATTTTTAAGGCGAAAACAACTGCTGCCAACTCAAGATCATGGGTAGGATAATTCTTCTCATGGGGTTTAAGCGGTCTAGAATCTAGGATATGACCTTACCTCTCTGCATCAATAAACAACCAAGACCAACTCTAGAAGCATCACAGTAAACTACAAACCCATCTGTGCCATCTGGAAAAGTCAAGACTGGAGTGGAAGTGAGTCGAGTCTTCAACTCTTGAAAACTTTTCTTGTAAGAATGACCACTAAAATTTGACTTTCTTCTGAGACAATCGAGACATGGGGGAAGAAATAGAAGAAAACCCTCTAATAGACCATCTATAATAGCTGACCAAACCCAAGAAACTCTGAATATCTGAGGGAGAGATGGGTCTAGGCCAATTTCTTACTGCTTCAGTCTTTGAGGGTCAACTCTAATGCCATCGCTGAAAATAATACTTCCAAGAAAAGCTAATGATCTTAGCCAAAATTCACACTTACTAAACTTGGCGAACAACTGATGAGCACTAAGGGTCTGCAACACAATTCTTAGATGGTTTGCATTATTATTCTTACCACGAGAAAAGATAAGGATATCATCAATGAAGACTATGGTGAACATATCCTAGTACTATTTTAAAACCCTGTTCATCAAGTCTATGAAAGCTATAGAGGCATTCATTAGTCCAAAATACATAACTCAAAAATCAAAGTGTCCATATCAAGTTTGAAAAGTTGTCTTCGAAACGTCACATTCTCTGACTCTAAGATGATGATAGTCGGATCTGAGGTCTATCTTAGAGAAATAAATGGCATCCTGAAGTTGGTTGAACAAGTCATTAATTCTGGGAAGCAGATACTTATTATTAATAGTGACTTTGTTCAACTGATAGTAATGGATGCACATTCTGAGAGAACCATCTTTCTTACGCACAAACAAGACTGGAGTGCCCGATAAAGAAATACTGGGCCTAATGAAACCCTTATCTAAGAGATCTTTTAGCTCTTCTTTCAATTGCCTAAGCTCAGCTAGAGCCATTCTGTAGGATAAAGTAGAGATAGGTTGGGTATCTAGAAGGAGATCTATTCTGAAGTAGATTTCCCTTTCTGAAGGAACTCCCAAAAGATCTTTAGGGAACACATCTGGAAAGTTCCTTACTACTAAAACTGACTCAAGGCTTGGAGTCTCAGAACTAAAGTCCTTGCTCGAACAAGATGGTATATGCACCCCTTATATATCATTTTTCTTGCCTTAAGATAAGAAACAATCTGACCCCTAAGTACTGAAGTACTACCTCTCTATTCAATGACTAGTTTATTGGAAAACTAAAAATGAACGAATCTATTTCTACAGTCAACTGAGGCATAGCATGAGTGGAGCCAATTTTTGTCGAGAATGACATCAAAATTAGTCATCTATAACTCCACAAGATCAATTAAGGTAAGTTTTTGAGATACCGTGACTGGGCAATTTTTGTATACCCATTAGGCAATGATAGATTTACCTACTGGGGTAGACACTAAGAAAGGCTTTGTTAAAGATTTGAGACTAACACCAAAATTGATCGCTATATAAGGAGTCACAAAAAAAAGTAAAGCTTCGGGGTCTAATAAAATATGTACATAAAGATACAAGATTTGTAATGTACCCTTAACTACATCAGGAGAACTCTCCTGATCATGTCGAGTATAGAGAGCATACAGCTTGTTCTGGTGTTTCCCACTAGTGACACTAAAAGTAGCACCCTATTAGGTAAGGCGACCTACCGGAGCTACTGAAAAAGTAGTCCAGTACTGCTGGCGATTAGTTCTACCTATCTATGCTACCACCATACACTCCCAAATCCTGTGGCCTGGCTTGACACATCCTTAAAAAATATCACTCCCAGCCTTACACAAACCCTGATAATTTCTACCACACTTTCCATAGAGTGGATTAGTACGACCACTGTTCATACTACCCTAGGACTTAGAGTCTGGCACTCTATCCCAATTGTCTTTCCTAAACTAAGGCACTTGCGCACTAGATAAAGATGGAGTTGGGGCTGAAAATTTTTGATAGAACTGAGAATAGTTACCACCTTTTGACCTTGGCTAAGAAAATTTTAAACTACCTGTTCTGGCCCTCTTATTCTCTTTCTCCCTCTCCTTACACTTCTCCTTCTCAATCTGCTGAACATAAACTATAAGCCTAAATAGGTCTATTTCCCTAATCAACATGACAGTTCGACACTCCTTAACTACACTATCAGCTACACAAGACACAAACTTACTCATTCTAGACATATTATCATCCACCATCGAAGGAGCATACCTCGCCAACTGAGTGAACTTAAGT
Organism: Capsicum annuum; assembly: GCF_002878395.1. Taxonomy (NCBI): domain Eukaryota; kingdom Viridiplantae; phylum Streptophyta; class Magnoliopsida; order Solanales; family Solanaceae; genus Capsicum; species Capsicum annuum. The sequence continues at coordinate 371,385 of NW_025833728.1, forward strand.
GAGTAATCCTTCACGCTTATATTACCTTGATTCAAATTGATGAACTTCTGCACCTTAGCTTTCCTCAACTCTAAGGGAAAGAACCTATCTTGAAAAGCTGTGGTAAACTCCTCCCACTCTACAGGCCTTGCCTTAACATCTCGGTCCTTCTTTCATGGCTTAAACCAGGTGTGAGCTACATCTTGTAACTGATACATATCTAACTCTGCACTTTCACTTAAAGTGATGCCTATAATATCAGTCACCTTCTGCATCATATCAAGAAACTCCTGTGGATCCTCTCAGGCTTAGATCTTGAAAAACAAAGGGGGATTTATCCGACTTGAATCCCGAATTCTAACTGCAGCCGTATTTCCTACTGGATTGTTTGGGACAACAGCTTGTTGGTTGTTATGAGCAGCTACTGAATGAGATAAGGTAGTTAAAGCAGCCCTGAATTCGGCATGGGATACATAATCATTTAGAGGATTTTCCTGAATAAGTGGGGGTGTAGGCCGATCCCCGTTTCTTCTTCTATTATTTATTTTATGAGGTATAACATTTAAATAAGATGAAGGGTGAGTTAGAAAGAGATTTTAAATAGAGCTCATGCTCTTTCACATGACATAAACACTGAAAGAAGGGAAACTTTCCTAAAATATTTCTTAGCCTCTTGTCTATAAGTGTGGCACACTTCACACATATGCATAAGACTCTTATCAATGCAAATTTTAGACACTCTAGGACACTTTAAAACCTTAGGCTCTAATTTTTTCATAACCTAAAGCTACCCTCTAGTCATGGCAATGGTGCTTACGGTCACAAGTGACCACAATCTAACCCATGAGCTGGTACTTGTTGTGAGCACTGAATAAAATTGTACTGATATAACATATGCAAAAGATAAGATGATAAAATACTTAAAATCAGAATACTTAATATATGTAAATGACAAGTTTGAAATATCTATAACAACTGATAATACTTAACTGACTGACTGACTATCTGGTTGATTGTATAACCTACCAGTACTGAATGATCATAAAATATGACATTTAAGCTTAAAATTGTAGTATGGAATCATGGTTCAACCCAAGGAATAGACATTTCTTCAAACATATGGAAAGCCTGGACTTGAACATGAGGACATTCTAAACATGAGAAATCAACTACATGAAATTCACTTGAATAAGACATGGGAAACTGAGATTTAAAGCATGAGTAAATCAATTAATTCATGGGATCATACATAGGCTGGATGGAATTTAACTACCAAGGAAAACATGAATTAAATTCATCTTGAACATGTAAAATACCAAAATAATAGAAAAATCCATTCTTTAATTTAAAAGAGGGTTTTTAGGCTCTATGGGTGAAAGGGACCCATGAATAAACACCCCACATACTTTGAGCTTCTTAAGTTGAAATGAAAACACTAATATTGATGCTTTCTTGGAGGTTCTTGAACTTGGGGAACTTGAATTATTGATTTTTTGGAGAAAAAGAAATAAAATTTTGTTCTTGGGGGAAGGAGAGGTTTTCTTGAGAGGAAATTTGGAGAAAAAGGGCAAATAATAACCTAAATGATGCCCCAAGTCATGATATGAACAATTGGGTTGAGGGGAAAAAGACCCAATTGCTCCCCAATCATTTAAATTCAAAACTAAATGTAACAAGCTTACCGCGATGCGGTCTAATCGCGATCGTTGATTTTCCTCACTACGATGCAATATTTATGAAATTGGGCCTAATGCCACATTATGGGACTATCGCAGTGACCTACTGGTTTCATGATCCAAACATGACCCAAACCTTTTCTGAAAAATCCAAAACTCCCCCGAGACATACCTTTTACATTCCTAAACATGAATCTACTCAAAAACCAATATCTCAGGGCCGGGAAGACCAAAATAAAAATTCTCAAAGTTTAGGGGTCTTCAAAATGACTAAGTCCCCAAAACTTACTGAAAATTTTATGCCTTAAGCCCCATATGCATGTAACTAAAAGCTGAATCGAGCTAAGATTAATACGGGGATTACAGACCGAAAATAAATACATTGTCTAAAAGTATTAAAAAACATGAAAAATGGAGGATTTAATACTCATATGTATGTGCATAAAATTTTAGGTCACCGAGTGTTCATAACCCACCATCTTTGAAGAATGCAACTAATATGCCAATTTCATAAACTGAGTGAATTTAAGGAATTTAATAACTCAAGTCCAATAATCATAGATTTCATAATATAATTAGGGTTTATGATTTGAACATGTAATGGTACTGAAATTTATATTAAAACATGGGTCTATAGCTCAATGATATCAATGAACTAGAATATCAAAACACCCTGAGTTTTGGACCTTGAAAATTTTCTAAGCTTTGAGCTCATGCCCTTGTAACGAATCACCATACGAGTCATATGGTGTGGGTTCGAGTTATGTGACCCAACTTGTAGGGTGTCTAGTGATTGGTGGTTGGTTTCTATTTTGGGTACGACTTGGTGGTATGGGTCGTTTGGTTTGGTGATGAGTCGTTAGGACGATCCTTCACTTAATCTAAAACTTAGTAGCTTGACTTGGCTTTGAGTACGAGTGGCTCACTAAGAGCCATAAGGATAGAGTACGAGTGGTATAGTTGTGTCGTATGTTGTCCAGTGTTGATTCCTTTGGTTTTTATCTTGGATACGACTAGACCATGCGAGTCGTATGGTCTGGCCATAAGTGGGGCTCAAGGAGTCGTATGGTGGACAGTGTGTGGGTGTCCAGCCTTTTTTTCTGGTAACGACTGGATGGTACCAGTCGTCTGATATGGTGATAAGTTGGAGGGTCAACTCGTACCCATCTGTGGTGATTTTATAATTTTAAGTTGGGGATATTCTGTACATTTATCCTTTTAAATCCTTTGGAAACCATGACATAAAACACCTTTTGGGGCTTTATTAACCTATTCTTTCCCAATCAAACACTCTTAAATCTCTCTCAAGCTCTTGATTCAAGAAAAGGTTAGGGTTTCTCCAAGACAATCAATTAGGGGCTTTCAAGAGTGATTCTCTCCGTCTTCCTTGGTGTCTAAGGCATATTACTCCTCCCTCATTATTAGTTCAACAAAAAGCATATGTTTTAATGTTTGGTTTTATGATATTGTTATGGTTTTGAAATTGATGTTTGGGGTTTTTGGTTGTTCATGGTTGGATAATGTTTTCCTAAGTTTTATTTATAGTTTTTTATGTTATAATTATGGTTTGAACATTTTGTTGCATGGTAATGGTCAATTGATACTTAGTTTTGATTTTGAAAATATATTCCCTCAGCATATTTGTTAAAATACCAATGAGAAATATTTTGACACATAGTTTGACTATTCTTGAAATCTTTGCATTGCATAAAAAGGTAATGGAACCTAAATTGGTTTGGATAGTTTTAAATGGTTTGGAAAGGGCTTGGGGGCGATGGTTTTGGTTTAATTGAAAACTTTGGAGTCAAACTTGGTCTAATGGTTTTGTATGGCATAAAAGTATAGACTTGCAAGCTCTAATTTTGGTATGGCGATACCAATGTTTAATACCTAATTAAAAGACTCCTTGGTAAGTGGTTGGTAATGTGTAATTGGTTTTAATATGGGCTTAAAGATGGTTGTGTTAGCAATCCGTGGATGGTTGATTTTTGGCTCTTGATGGATCATTTTACATCTTTTGCAAGGGATAATTGAGTGTCTTGAAACAACTATTAGTGTATTTGATGCTGGGTTTTAATGTTTTCAGGTTAAGAACTTAGATAAAGAAATAGCTTGGAAAAATGGAAGAAAGAGGAATAAGGAGAATGACGACCAAACTGACAGGCCGTCAACCATGTGACGGACCTTTAGAGTGCCTGTCAAAGCTAAACAGAATGGGCAGAGTAGATAACCCAAGTGGTGAACCGCCAGACCTCTGATGGGCCGTCAACCTAGCCATCAGGCTAAGATAAAAAGTGGTTCCTTGAGTGATTAAGTGACGGTCTAAGTGACGGACCATCAGACCAGTAACGGCCAACATGACCGTCACTCCTTAAACAGAATGAAATAGCTTGCGACCTTCAGCGATGGTCCAAGTGATGGACCGTCAGGCCACTGATGGGCCGTCAATCGTGATGCAGCAATGGTGAGTTTTAATTTTAAATCCCTAGTACCTGGGAACATATAAATACCCAGTCTAGATTTAGATTAGGTATCTTTCATTTATTTTTTTATCTGATTTTCAACTTTTGAGAAACTGGTATTTTATTATTCTCTGAGAAAGAGCTAAAATTATGGATCTGAATACTTTATTCACTATTCTTCTTTTGAGATCAAGAAAAATTCTTGGGATATTTTTGTAAGTAATTCCTTAAATTATTTATGAGAAATACAATGGAATCTTCTTATCTTTCTAAGATGTATGGATAAAGCTTCCATAACTAGGGTTGTGGGAGCCTTGATGTGATTGGTTGTTTAGGGTTGTGAGATTGTTTAAATTCTGTAACTAATTACAATTATAAATTCCTCTTCATTATTATTATCTTTCTTGGTTGCAAACTTGAAGGGTAAGCCCAAAAATACCACTTGTTTGAGTAAAAATGTGTGTTGAATATAAAAGGAGATTTATAAGGATCTCAAAGGCTTGATGCCTTAGCAGGATTAACCCACTTGAGAAATCAATTGAACATATCAATATATTCTTTAAGTTTGAGAGAATTAAAGGATAATCATCTATCAAGGTTGACAGACACATAGATGAACTTTAGAGTTTAATAATTCTTGCAATTGAAATTTGTTACGTATGAATTCGGGATAGCTCACAACCTTCACTTCTGCAACATCTTGATGAACATAATCCTAGTTTCTTCATTTTTATTTAATCAAAGCTTACAAGCATACTCATTAGTTGGAACACAATTTCCTACAAGTATACTTCACTGTTAATAAACAACCCCCATTTACTCCAGAACCTTTGATCAACCGTCCATTAATAATCATAACGCTTAATTTGCACAGTATTCCCTATGGGATTCAAACCCAACCTAGTTGGGTTCTATATTTGACGATGATTGCTTACATTTTTTTAATGAGACTTGTAATTTAGGTGTATCAAATTTTGGCGTCATTGCTGGGGAATGCGGTTGTCAATTAAGTTTATGAGTGTTAATTGACATTTGTTCAAGTTCCTAATTTTAATTTTATCTGTTTTTTTTGTTCGTTACAGGATCTTTATTTTGCATTCCATGTACGAGGAGGTCAGGAGAACCATTATTACCATATCATTCAGAACCTCAATTAATTAGTAGAATGGAAGATCAGCAAGAAGCAGATAGACTAGCCGCCTTGGCTAGAGCTCAATTGAATCAACAAAATGATGCTCAACTAGCTCGTGATCCTAACCTAGCTAAGAAGGACCTGGGATATAATGATCTAATTAAGCCTGTAAATGGGAGGCGTACTGAGAATATAGTTGTGCCAGTGAATAGAAATTGGATAGCTAGAGAAAGAGCAAACCGCCAACCTGCTGTGTAGTTTGTAGTCGATGAGAAAGATGACACAGATTTGGACGTGGCTGGTACAATAGGAGCAATTATTCTACTACTGTTAGCACAAAGAGTAAAGTTTAACATCATAAGCACCATGATATAGTTTCTTAACCTCAAAGGGTTGTTTGGTGGACTTCCAGGGGATGACCTAAATATGCACTTGGTGAACTTCATCAACATCTGTAAATCTTTTGACAACCCTGGAGTTAGACAAAATGCAATTCGTCTGTGGTTATTCTCGTTGTCTCTGTCTGGAGAGGCAACAATGTGATTGAATGAGTTGGCTCCTAATTCTATGACAAATTGGTGGCAATTGAAAAGAGCTTTCCTAGAAAGGTTCTTTCTGCCTTTTAAGATGTTACAGTTGAGGGAAGAGATAAGAAACTTTAGGCAGTTACCGAATGAGATACTCTATAAGACTAGGATGGGATTCAAGAAGAAGTTGACACAGTGCCCTAACTATAAGATGGCCAATGACCATTTGATGGAGACATTCTACAGATCTTTAAACTCCATCACTAAACCAACCGTAGACAATGCTGCAGGGGAAGCATTCATGGAGCTTACTTTCACTGAGGCTACAGATATGTTGGAGTGATTGACTAAGACAAGTAGAGCTTGGCATACCAGGGATTCCCTAGTAGCAAGACCTACTGTGTCTAGTGGTATAACAGCTAAAACATAGGAGAAAGAAAGAATAAGATCAAGATATAGCCCATATGAAGACCCAGATGGATTTGCTTACAAAGAATTTGCTATCAGGAAAGACAAAAAAGTAAAGGTCGTAGTTTGGGTAAGATATCCATGGAAGACATGATGGATACATTATTGAAAGGGGTGGAGTCGACTAATATCGGTGTGACAATAATGAAGGGTAACTTATCCTATATGAGTCAATTGGTCGATTCACATTCAACTTTAATAAAGCAGCTGGAGCAGCAGATGAACCAACTTTCATCGACACTTAATCAGAGAAAGAGTGGTACTTTACTGAGTGACATGATGCAAAACCCTCAGAATAATGGGTCTTGTATGGAGATTACTACCTGCAGTGGTAAAGTATTACCGAGCCTTTCTGTAGGCAAGCCTGTGATTGATGATGTGGTAAATTTAGATAAGAAAGCAGAAGAAGACTATCCAGTAGAGTCTGAGAAGCTGGATATTGATGACATTCCATCTAACTATCAAAAGAATGATGAGTTAGAAAAAGATAAGGGAAATAAGGGAGAAATAGTGGTTAAAGTAATGCCAAAACCACTCCCTCCCTTTCCTCATCAATTGAAGAAAAAGGTGGATGACACAAAATTTAGCAAGTTCATGGCAATGCTAAAACAATTGACTGTGAACGTGGGTGGAGGCGCTGGAACAAATTCCTAGCTATGCTAAGTTCATGAAATATCTTGTCACAAAGAAGAGGGCGGTGAGCTATGAACCGGTGGATAATCTTTATCATTGTAGTACAATTTCTATAAGATCCTTAGTACAAAAGAAAGCAGATCCTGGAGCATTTACGATATCGTGTACTATTGGATCGCTAGATTTGCAAAGGCCTTGTGTGATCTTAGGGAAAGTATTAATCTGATGACATTTGCAGTCTATAAAAAGTTGGGTTTGGGAGACCCCACGCCTACTAACATGAGACTTGTGATGGCAGACAGATCATTGAAATGGCCAGTTGGTATATTATCTGATATGCTTGTGAAAGTGGCCAGTTTTATTTTTCCCATTGACTTTGTGATCCTGGATTACGAGGTGGACTTTGAGGTACCCATAATCTTGGGTAGACCTTTCCTCACAATCAAGAGTATGTTGATTGACTTGCGGGCAAATGATCTGCAGTTTAGGCTCAATGACGAGGTAGTCTGATTTGATATTTATTAGTCCATGAAGCAACAAAAGGAGATAAGTGTATTCTCCATTATAGATGTATATTATGAAAATGAGAAAGAGGTGCCGATAGAAGAAAAATTTACTATTGAAACTTTGCCTGCGGTATTGATGAACTTTGATAGTAAAGGTATTAAAGAATATGAGGAGATAGTGTGTGCCCTAACGGGAATAAGATCATATTCATATGCTCCCAAGAATCTAGATTTAGACCTCAAAAATCATCCAACACTATTGGACAAACCATCTATTGAAGAGCCACCTGTGTTGGAGTTGAAAGAGCTACCGAGCCATCTTTGGTATATATTTCTAGGTAGTAGAAACACCTTACCTATGATTATTGCAGCAGACTTAGATGAGTAGTAGGTGAAAGCTATTGTTTATGTGCTTAGGAGATGCAAAAGGGATATAGGTTGGACGATTGCTGATATTATTGGTATTTTGCCAAGTATCTGCACCCACAAAATTTAGTTAGAGGGAAAGTGCATACCAACTATTGAGCATCAATATAGATTGAACCCACTGACGTAAAAAGTAATTAAAAAGGAGATTATTAAATGGCTTGATGCAGGGGTAGTGTACCCCATCTCCGACAGCAAGTAGGTGAGTCCCGTACAATGTGTGCCTAAGAAAGGGGGCATAGCTGTAGTTGCTAATGAGAAGAACGAGTTGATTTCACTTAGGCCAGTGACTGGGTGGAGAATGTGTATGGACTATTGGAAGTTGAACTCGTGGATATTGAAGGATTATTTCCTAATAGCCTTCATGGATCATATGCTTGATCGTTTGGCAGGAAGGAGTTTGTATTGCTTCTTAGATGGGTATTTGGGATACAATTAGATTTTGTTTGCCTTGGAAGATCAGGAGAAAATAACATTCACATGCTCGTATGAAACGTTTGAATTCAAGCGAATGTTATTCAGTTTATATAATGTACCCGCCATATTCCAATGGTGCATGATGTCTATCTTCTCTTATATGGTTGAGGACACCTTGGAGGTGTTCATGGATGATTTTTCTATTGTGGGTGACTCGTTTAAGCTATGTCTAGTAAATTTGAGTAGAGCACTAAAGAGATGCAAAGAATTCTTTGCACTAAAGAGATGCAAAAAATTCAATCTCGTAAATTTATGCTTGGACATCGAATTTCAGCCAAGGGGATTGAGGTTGACTGGGAAAAAGTAGAGGTGATAGAGAAATTACTCCCTCCTATCTCTATGAAGGGAGTTCATATTTTCTTGGGGCATGCTAGATCTACCACCGATTTATTAAGGACTTCTCCAAAATTGCAAAATCACTGTACAAATTATTGGAGAAGGAAGCTAAGTTTGTATTTGATGATGATTGCAGAAAGGCATTTGAATGGCTTAAAGAAAAACTGGTGGCTTCCCCAGTTATTGTTGCTCTAGACTGGTCTCTGCTATTTGAAATCATGTGTGATGCAAGTGGAGTGGAACTTGGGGCTGTTCTTGGCCTGAAGAAAGAAAAATGGTTTCACCCCATTTACTATGCGAGTAATGCATTGAATGGGGGGGCAGAAGAATTACACTGTTACTGAGCAGGAACTTCTTGTGGTTGTCTATGATCTTGCTAAGTTCCATGCTTACTTATTGGGAACCAAGATAGTGGTTTATACAGACCATGTTCCCTTGAGATATTTGATGACAAAGAAGAATGCTAAACCAAGGTTAATCAGATGGGTGTTGCTTCTACAAGAGTTTGACTTTGAGGTCAAAGACAGGAAAGGATGTGAAAATCAAGTCACAGACCATCTATCTAGACTTGAGAGAGATCAAGAAATCACTGACAAATTTGAAATTGATTATGCATTCCCTGATGAGCAAATCCTTGCTGTTCTGCTTGAAAAAGTGCCTTGGTACGCGGACTTTGCCAACTATGTGGTAAGCAATCTTATGCCTGAAGATCTTTTCTTTCATCAGAAAAGAAAATTCCTCAATGATTCCAAAAGTTACTTTTGGGATGATCCATACCTGTTCAGACATTGTGCTAATAATATTATCAAATGATGCATCCTAGAGGTTGATATGCTGGATATTTTGGAAGCCTGCCATGCTTCCCCAGTTGGGGGTCACCATGCAGGTGATCGTACTACAAGAAAAGTGCTGCAGAGTGGCTATTATTGGCCAACCTTGTTCAAGGATACATATGAATTTCTGAATAGATGTGGCTAGTGTCAGAGGCAAGGCTCAATTTCAAAGAACCATAAGATGCCCATGACAAAAATGCTCGAGGTTGAATTGTTTGGCATCTGGGGTATTGATTTTATGAGGCCCTTCTTCAGTTCCTATGGGTTGAAAAACATCTTGGTTTCTATAGATTATGTATCCAAATATGTAGAAATGGTTGCTCTAGCTAACAATGAAGGTAAGAGAGTGGTTTCTTTTCTCAAACAGAATATCTTCTCTCGCTTTGGAGTACCACGTACTATCATAAGCGATTGAGGATCTTATATTTGCAACAAAGTATTTCAGGCTGACTTGGCAAAATATGGGGTGAAATAGCATAAAGTAGAAACTCCATACCACCCGTAGACTAGTGGGCAAGTAGATATTTCAAATCAGGAGATAAAGGCTATCCTAGCCAAAACGATGAACACAAGTAGGCAAGATTGGTCTCAAAATCTTGATGATGCCTTATGGGCTTATCGAACTACTTTTAAGACACCATTGGGATGTCACCGTATCAACTGGTCTATGGAAATGTATGTCATTTGACGATAGAGCTGGAGCACAAGGATTTATGGGCACTCAAGAGGTTAAATCTGAACTGGAATAAGGCAACAAAGCTAAGACTAGGGTAGTTGAATGAGATGGATGAATTCTATCTCGGGGTTTATGAAAGACAGACCTGTACATAGAAAGAACGAAGAAATATCACGATCGAAGGATTGAAAAGCTAGAGTTTTAGAAAGGGGATTGGGTATTACTCTTCAACTCCAGACTGAAGCTTTTTCCAGGTAAACTTAGGTCTAAGTGGTCTGGCCCATTAAAAGTTGCACACGTCTACTTATCTAGAGTATTTGAACTTGAGAACGAAGATGGAAGCATTTTCAAAGTCAATGGGTAATGAGGCAAGCTATATATCGGTCTAATGGACTTGATTAAATGCTTAAGTATAGTTTATCTCGACGAAGTCTGAGTAATCGAGATAAGTAAGTCGTGTCACGATGATAAATCAGGCACTAGTGAGAGACAACCCACAATTTGATATGTTTGTTGAAGTGTATAGGGATGGAATTATAGGAAAATAGGGTTTGATCAAGTTGAGGGAGGTTGATGAGAATGTTGATGGATCATTTCTGAAACCATCAAAGTCATTGCAAGAAATTGGACATTCTGGATAAGGCTTGAAGGCTAAGCTGACGGACCATCAAAACCGTCAACATGGAGCAAAAAAATTAGGGTTCTAGATAAAAGCTGATGGACCGTTAATCGTGTGACAGACCATCACTTTCAATATCTTAACAAAAAAAAATAATTCATGTTTTCATAAGGCTTGACGGTGGAACCGACGAACCGTCAGACACCTGATGGACCATCAGGTTTCCCGTCAAACAAACCCTAGTTTTTAAATGAGCGGGTCGGTCCACCAAAGGGATATTTAGTCATTTTGATCCCATCCAAATGCTATTTAATGGATAATGGGAGTCAGTTAATCACACGTTCCCACCTCTTTAACTCCCATAACCATTTACATTCCTGTAGATTTATTATAGAATTCAAATTTATCCCATCTTAGGACTCTTCATCTCTTCTCTTTTTCTAATTAATACATATCTCTCTTATTTTATTCTCATCAAAAGCAAAGTTAAGTCACTCACTAAGAAATTAATTAGTCTAGTTTGTTCTAAGTTTTGCAAGCCAGAGGATTGAAAAGTATTTTAAGGACAAGTTATGATCAAAACTCTACTTTTCTTTTCAGAATGAAGAACATGAATAATATAATTGTGATAATGGATAAAAGAACTCTTTCTTTTCTTGTTTTTGATTTTGTGCCTCTAATCAAACTCTGGTAAATATAGTACTGGGTGAAGTCTGAGTAACCCATAGCCAAAAATAGTACAATTAGGTTTTCAAAGTTTAAAATTAATATGGTAATTGTGTGCCTAATGATTAAATGCATACAAGATGTTTGTAAAATTGTCAAAGAGAAAGAGGAAACCAAAAATTCCAATTGACGGCCATATCGATGATTATCAGACTCCTGATGGACCGTTAGACTATCTCTCAACTGGCTTCAGAATAAATGCCTCACTAACTAAGATGTGACGGAATTCTTGACGGATCATCGGACCCCTAACGAACCATCAAAAGGGTCCTGAACAAAAGCTTCATAGGTTAAGCTGTGATGGACACCCTGATGGACCGTCAGACTATTCGTTAACACAAATCTAAACCTAAATTCCTTCTGAGTAAACACAAATCTGAACCTAAATTCCTTCTGATTCTAATTCAAAATTGATGGTTTATTCTCTGTTCAGGAAAAATAGTAAGAAAATTACAACCACACAGAGGCAGGGGCAGAGTTCAACAAGCAAGGGGTAGAGATGAACTGGCATATAGTGAGGAAGCACCTTCCTTCAACACTCATCCGCAGTTGACTCAAGTAATCTCCTAGTCCAAGGAGGAGAGTGAAAGTAATAACAACAGTAGTATTACTTCCATCCCTAATGAGAAAGGGGTTAACACATCAAACCCTAACCAAATTGAGGCATTGATAGCTGAGGATACAAATGTGATTAAAAGTAAGGACCCTCAAATGCGGGAAGAAATTAGGTGAAAGATTGAAAGAGCACGAGATAAATATCTTGATGGGCTTGAACCAACAGAAAATAGGCAAATAAAGAGGCCCATCTCATAGGAGCATACTTTCGAGCTGCATGAGTACCCATAGCTTGAGAAGCGATTTAATGAGTACAAATTAGGGTGGATGAGAAGATCTCCAGAGACTTACTACCCCAAATTGTATGGGAGTTTTTCGCTAATTATTTGTCACTGGTAGAGAAGGATCATCCCAAGGGTACAAAAATTTCATATTTGCCTAACAAGGAATCGGTTTCGGTAAGAAGGGTCACCATTGATATCTCTGCTCGCACACTGAACAAGATTCTATTTGGACCTAATTATGAAGCACCGACTGCCATACCAGAACTTAAGCATCGTCTAACTACGGCCTCCACCCAAAGGTCTTGGTTATCTAGGCTTCTCACTGATGATGGCGACCCATCATTTCCTCAACTTTTGGGCTATATTTTAGTAGGCTATTGTTAGACTGCAATTGATGCCTCTAGGGGGAGATGCTAACTTGGACAGTCACAGGATAGTGTTAGTTGCTAGTCTGGTTGCTAGGTATAACACCTCGAATCTGGTACCCAAAATGCCATACGGTGCTTATGACCTCGAAGGACCACAATCTAAACCATGACTGATATCTGTATTGAGACTGCATAAAATACTGTATAAATGCAAAATAAAAGACTGAAGGGCCATAAGGTTCGAATATCTAATAAAACATAACATATGAATAATACAGTATCACATACCAAAACTGAAATAACTATCTAAACATGCTAGTCTGAAAGCATCTAAACTATCTGAATGAGGAGTTGATGGGATATGCCCCCAACTAACTCCAACTGCTGAAATAAACTACGTATTGAAAGAATAAAATAATCAAATAATAACATCCTCGAATGATGAAGACTCACTGCTAGTCTGTCTGCTGAACGTCTGATCTACTAAGGGTGCTCTAGATCTCGTACTTCTGAACCTATGGTATAAAACACCATAGCGTAAATGTGTCAGTACGATTGAATGTACTGGTATACAAGTGAGGTAGGCTAAATGCAAGGGGTTTATATACATGAATAATACTAACTGACTGAATAACATGAATATGAGAATACATGTATGAATATGTGAACTGTGATTGAGATCATGACATTACTAAATCTGAATACTAATAACATAAGTTTCGTATAACTGATATACTATTACCTGAATGACTTTGTCTAACAGTCCTATTTTTTATAGAACTAGTTGAGTTCTGTACTGAACTGGGTGACTATATCTGACATTCCTGAATTTTGTAAAACTATCTGAGTTCTATTACTGATACTAAGACTGAGACTGTAACTGTGGGAAGTAGTCATCTAACCAACATGCCCCAAATAAGTTATTATAGCTGAGTTGGGGTCCAATCTATAATCCTAATTAGAAGGGTGTCAATACCGTGCCACTAGTAAGGATAAGCTATGGGTGACCCTCATCTGACAGTGTCCCCAAAAGAGAATGGTGGGACCCTCATCTGACAGTGTTAATCCACCTCATCAACCCTTATATGTCAGTTTTAATGTCTCAACCTATGCTGGCTACATAGTTTTGGAATGCAAGGATTGCTTCTAAGGATCACACCCTCAACTGTCAGTGTGTGGCCTCATCCTTGGGTTCACTCTATGCTAATTCCTACTTTATCTGAATAGACACTGAAACATGATTAACTAAACTGAACTAGACTGGGTCCAGTGAGTTCCTCTAACTGATGAAATACTACTGAGATTACTGAGTTACTGAGGTTTCTGAGATTACTGGGATTTTTGAGTTTTTTTGAGTCATGAGTCTGACTGAATTCTCCTAAGCATGGCTTGACTGAGGGTATCTTGAAAACTAACACTGGCTCTAGGCACATAGATAAATTGTCAGGTACAAGTACCCCTAGGACTCGGTAGCATGAAACTGACAAGACATGACACTTCCTGGACTCACGACCATAATCAACAATTCATAATACAATTATTGGATAATTTTATAAGGCACTTGATTATCATCGTTTGGTACATGAATAGGAATGCATATAAATATGTCATAATTTCATAGGCCAATCTCATGAACAATCCATCAAACAATTTCTATGCATAGCAATAACATGGAAGCCATTTTGAACATAAGGGTAGAGCATGGGTTCATCAATTTGGTCATAATTGAGTCCTAAAGCATGATTCTTGTTCTTTTAGGCATTTTATCAAACACATTGCATGCATAACCTTAGGCTTAGACATATACTCTAGTTCATACATCATGGTTACTTTAATCAACTCAATTTAAAAGTTTCCAACCCACATACTAGCATAATTTCATGAAAAGTACATAAAGACTCCAACTTGGGATTCATACAACCATATCAACATAATTAAAATCAACCCATCATATGGAAATCACAATTCACGAGTTTAAAATGGGATTCTTGAGCTTCATGGGTAAAAAAACCCATGAATCAACACTTTACATACCAGGGTGGATGATTTCTTGAAGATTGGTGGAGGAAATCTTAAATTCTTAACTTGGAATTAAACACCTAGGGTTTCTTATTCTAAGGGATTGATCTTTGAGAGAAACCCTAATTTGGTGTTATAGATAAATATTGAAGTTATGAGCTCTAGTCTGGTATAATTAGGGCTTAAAACGGGTAGAAAAAGGCTCAAATACCCTTTTAAAAATGGCTTAAAATCACTGATCGAAAGTGGCGATGGTTTGAGAGATGGTCCATCGCTGGCTTGACGATCCATCGGTCCTGAATGTCATATTTGGCCAGAATTTGAACTTTCTGCCTCGTCTGTAACGGTTTGGGCGATGGTCCGTCGCTAGCTCAATGGTACATCGATTCTATCTATCGCACTTGACCAGAAGTTGGGTTCATTGCCTCGTGATGGCTTGGGCAACAGTCCATCGCTAGCTTGATGGTCCATCAGCCTGATCATCCTTCTGGGCAGTTCCGACAGTTCTCTGTAAAATGTCCATAACTTTTTTACTCTGATATTGAATTTGGATAAATTTGTATTGTTGGAAAGATAATTTAGTTTCCCACATGATAAATTGTTAAATTTAGAGAAATTCTATCTGATTTAGACATTAATCATTTAGGAATTCATCACTAACTCTTTTGGAGACTATATTTGACTTAGAGAAAGTTTGGGGTATCATATTAGAGGGGTTGACAATGAGGTTTGAGCAAGTCACCGATAGGATATTGAGAGAATAAAGGACGAGTCAAAATTTAAAATGTGAGTCAAGAATCCACCTGTCTGTCATTCAAAGTTAGCTTTAGCCCTAGGGACGTCTGAGATCCCCATAAGTATGCTATTTCTGATTACCACTTATGTGATACTAGATTATGTGCCTCTAGATGCTTCTACAGGGTTAGCTTCTATGCCTCTGATGAGAGAGACTATAGACACTACGTCTGTACCATCTTAATATTTTGAATATTTGCTGACATAAGAAAACTTTGCAAAATTCATGAGGGCCCAGAAGAAATTTAAAAAATAGTTAAATGCATGGGTGAAGCAGTTCAAGCCATTTTTGACCTTATCGTTAATGAAGCTTTAAAGCCATATCAGAATATTCAGGCTAGAATAGATAAATGGAAGAGCATATAAACAAATGAATGGATGCACTATCAATGCCAGATTTTGCAAATTTTATGTTAGAATTTAGGCAGGCACAAGATGACATTGCTGAACTAAAATGGTAGCTAGTATAGCCTATTTTTGATCCTACATTGATAATCAGCAATGAAAATGAGGGCCTTATTAATCTTATGGGAAATCCACTAAACCATAAAGGTAAGAAAGTTGATGAGAGTGCTGATAGGAAAGCTTTAAGGAGAAGAAGGTAAGAGGATATGACATCGAAGGAAAGAGAATCCAAAGATATGAAGAAAGATGTGAAGAGGTCAAGAAGAAATAAAGAAAAAAGATAGAAAAAGATTACAGATGAAGTAGCAAGAGTATCCACTGGTTCATCCCCACTGAGGGGGCCCACACCTAATCTAGTCCAAGATACCTCTAATTTAGGAGGAAGCTATTTTGAGCACCCCTACCACCATTGGGGTCACCGATGTTGCACTTGAGGCCAAAAAAGCCTCACCAAATTTGACTGACTCACAAGCCTAAGAGGCTTTGCAAGTATTTCACTCCCTTGAACTTTATTATTAATGCATTTAGGGACAATGTATTTTGTTTAGTGGGGGTGGGGCTTATTGTGTTATTGGTAACCATGGGGTTTTTTTGTTGCCTGTTTTTTTTTCCCCTCGTGTCCTATCTTATAGAACCAGCATGTTTAGGTTGTCATTTATTTATCTTGACCATTGTGATATAAATATCATGCAGTAATTATAAATGTTTCATGTTCTTATTTTTTAGCACCTTTTGTATGCATGGATGAATAATGATGTGATAGAATACTGTGAATAGGTTTTATCTGTGTATGCTTTATTGTCACTTGATGTATGTTAAGCAACCATTTTAAATTTGTAATTAGCATTAGGATGCAAAGATTAAGTAAGCATGATCATATGATGTAAACCCAAGAGTTTGTAGGATAAGTTTTAGCTCATTGCCTGTGTGCGTGCGAGTATTTTGATATAGTTCTTGCATAGTGTATATAACTAGAACTTGTACGGTTCATTTATGTTACTTTATGGCTGATTCAATAGGATAGAATAGCAGGCCTCCTTCAATTGCAGTCCACTTAGCCATAAAACCCCCACCAAAAGTATATAATTTCTTACCTTTGCACTATTTTGATATTTTTTTATTATTTATTCAGTCTCAATAATAATTCTGATTCACTCTCAGTAGGATGTTAGCACATAGTTTTGGCCCTGGTCCAATAATAGATATTGTGCACCTTAACTTAGGAAAAATGCCTAAGTTGAGGGTGGCTACTACTGGGAAGTTGGTTCTGATGTAAGTGGGTTGGACTATTGAAAGAAAATGTGTCATCCGACCCTGATCTAATTAGATAATGTTCACCTCAACTGAAGGCATCAACATAAGTTAAGGGTGGCTGATGTAGATAAAAAAATAGGGTTACTGTAAAAATATGGATGAATAGTATGGATTGTAAGTGAAGTAGAATAGTGGTAGCCATGGTGAGTAGCTAGCATAAGCGAAGAGAATAAAATATGAACTTGAAGTCACTTTCAAAAAATTAGTCCTCACCTAGCATCAATCTACATTACAAGCCATAGAAAGTCCTATTTGATCCTTGTGAATCAGCTATAGAGGAGCATTAGATGAGAAGGCCAAACTTATGGGTGTATATGTTGTGCTTGTAACTTCTTTTGTAAGAGTGAGAGTCTTAATTGTATGTCCATAATTTGATAAAGTGTGGTGGACTTCTTTGACTGTGAGGTCAACTTGAGCTATACTTGTGCTATGGATCTCTGTGGGATATTACATCTATGATCGTGTATGTTCTAAATTATAAATAGTGCTAGTTGTGGATTCTGATATGTTGAATGTAAATGAGTTAGGTGGAAATTGAGTGGTTGAATCATGCATAGCTGAATAGTTAAATGCTTATTATTGATTTTGTTCATGCCTATGATATGGTGTTGAGTTGCTTGAGGAAAAGCAATAATCTTAAGTTGAGGGTGTTGATGTTTCGGCTCTTGACAGACTATTTTACATCTTTTGAAAGGGATAATTGAGTGTCTATAAGAAACTATTAGCATATCTGAGTTGGGTTTTAATGTTTTCAGGTTAAGAACTTAGTTGAAGAAATAACTTGGAAAAATGGAAGAAACAAAAACAAAAAGGAGAATGATGACCAAACTAACGGGCCATCAACCATGTGACAGACCGTCAGAGTGTCCGTCAAACCTAAGTAGAATAGGTTGAATAGATAACCCAAGTGACGGATTGTCAGACCTCTAATGGGCCATTAACCTGGCCGTCAGGCTGAGACAAAAAGTGGTTCCTCGAGTGATCAAGAGATGGTCCAAGTGATGGACCGTCAGACCAGTGATGGCCCATCAACATGACTGTCACTCCTTAAATAGAATTAAGCATCTTGGGACCTTCAGCGATGG
>NW_025833728.1:392685-413287 GCF_002878395.1 Capsicum annuum
ATTTTAAATCCCCAGTACATGGGAGCATATAAATACCCAGTCTAGGTTTAGATTAGGTATCTTCCATTCATCTTTTTTATCTAATTTTCAACTTTTGAGAAACTAGTATTTTATTATTTTCTGAGAAAGAGCTGAAATTATGGATCTAAATACTTTATTGACTATTCTTCTTTTGAGATCAAGAGCAATTCTTGGGATATTTTTGTAAGTAATTCCTTAAAATATTTATGAGAAATACAATGGAATCTTCTTCTCTTTCTAAGATGTATGGCTAACGCTCCCATAACTAGGGTTATGGGAGCCTTGATGTGATTGGATTTTTAGGGTTGTAAGATTGTTTGAATTCTGTAAATAATTACAATTGTGTAAATTACTCTTCATTATTATGTTATTTATTGGTTTCAAACTTGAAGGGTTAGCCCAAGAACACCACTTGTTTGAGTAAAAATGTGTGTGTTGGGAAAAGAGGAGATTTATAAGGATCTCAAAGGATTTAACCTTTGGGTTAAAGGTTGATGCCTTAACAGGATTAATCCATTTGAGAAATCAATTGAAAACATCAATATATTCTTTAAGTTTGAGAGAATTAAGGGATAATCATCTATTAAGTTTGCGAAACACATAGATGAACTTTAGAGTTTAATAATTCTTGCAATTGGAATTTGTTACATATGAATTCGGGATAACTCACAACCTTGACTGCTGCGACATCTTGGTGAGTATAATCCTAGTTTCTTTATTTTTATTTAATCAAACCTTACAAGCATACTCATTAGTTGGAATATGATTTACTACAAGCTTACTTCAGTATTAACAAACAACCCCCCTTTACTCCGAAACCTTTGATCAACCATCCATTAATAATCATAACACTTAATTTACATAGTATTCCTTGTGGGATTCGACCCCAACCTAGTTGAGTTCTATATTTGTTGACAACCGCTTACGCTTTCTAATAAGAGTTGTAATTTGGGCTTATCAAATTTGGAGGTCCGGGAGGGACCAAAACTAGAAACTCATATTTGCCGATGTGAGGTTTGGTCATAGTTATCGTCTGCATAATGTCACACTTATATTTTGGGAGATGTGCTAGTCACCTCAGGTTTTTCTTCGATTCATGTGGCTAACACGCACTGGATCCCTTTCAGCAGGGGAAAATGAACCCATATAGCCTGTGGGTGGATTTAGGACAACAGAGCTACACAAACCCAGGTTAAAGTTTTTAAAATGCATGCTAAACTCGATTTTCTTTCTCGGCTTGATATATCAATATGTATGTATATGATTGCATATGATGATTTGACTTGGTTTTGATTAATGACATTATTTTAACCTTATTCGTGAGTACATATTAGAGTTCACTCCACTAACCATCTTCGGGCGATGTATCCCCATGCGATACAGGAATCAACCATACTTTCCTCATACTCAGTGACTTAGATTTGGGGACAACTTTGAGCCAGACTGAAGTGCTGAGCTTTTATACTTCTAAAGACTATTTTATGCTATGGATTTTTTATCATTTTGTTATTTCTTGAACTTTGGTTTTTTGGCTATGGTCGGGGTATATCCCCATTGGATATTGTTTTTATTTCGGTTAGAGGCTTTATTGGACTACTATGGTCATAGGTGATGTCGTTATTAACGTTAGCTCTGGTGTTAGTATTGGTATTAGCATTTGGGTTGGCACCGACCGGGTTATTTGTTGAGGTTGTTGGATTATGATTATAGACTTTACTTAAATATCATTTATTCATATTTGTTTTATCATGTTATATGCTTAGAATTCATCTGACATAGGGTGCAGGGAAGTTATGATTGGGTATTTGGGGTGGTCTCCGGTCCTTAGTGGACTTGAGATGCCCAACACGACTAGGCCCTGGATTAGTTCTTGTCAGATTATTCTCAGAGCCCTAGGTTCATGGTCAATTAGAAGTCCACAAACTCATATCGAGTAGAGTGTCTTTAATAAGTGTGTAGCGCGCCACACTCATAAGGGAGAGGCTACAAGGCATTTAGAAATATTTTTCTTTCTTGTGTTTTATTTTCAATCTATAGAGTCTAAGGTCCTGAAATCTTCTCTAATCCCATTTATTTGATTTTTAGATCATGCCTCCGTGATGATATGATGTTCACAAAAACTCTTCTATCCCGCTCGACGACAATATTGATGGAACATGTCCTACTTATAGGGTCCACACCCAGTCTCGGGGTCCAAATAATGATTTCCCTTCTAAAGTTCCATCGGTTCCCTTCATTCCTTCTCGATCTCCTCAGGCTAATGTGATGAATGCTGAGTTTCATCAGTCTATTCATATGTTTGCTTATTTGGTAGCTTCTCAGGATGAGCGTGGAGCATCTGTAACTCCATCTCTTGAGGCCACATGGGTTGGCTAGTTTATGAGGTTGAATTCTTTGACCTTTACTAGTGTTAAGGTTGAGGAGGATCCTTAAGGTTTTTTGGATGAGATGGAAAAGATATTCTATGTTATGCATACCACAAATGAGATAGAAAAGATATTCTATCTTAAGCCAGGTCCCCGAAGTCAGCATAGTCTTCTTTCAGCTCATAATAGATTATATGCACTTCAGGCTCGCCTTGATCAGGAAAGATCCCTTGAAATTGACCCGGGTATGTTATGAGCCCTTCATCTTTATGTTATGCATTGATAGATCCTTTGCTCTCACTTTGAGCTTATATGTTAGCATGAGTCATGCATAAGTTTCAAATCTTGATCGTTCAATTATGACACAGTCTGTAGGTGCCCTGCGCACCACTCCGGTATTTTAGCGAAGTGTGTTTAGAGGGACATAGAGTCCCAAGGGGGAGATAGTCCATGGTATTATGATGTTGCATGCCATTAGATTCATCTCGATACATGTTCAAATTTTCCTTATAAAGTTAGCATAAATCATTGTTGCATTGTCAAGTCGTGCTTTCAAAAGTCAGCTTACCTAGACATTCATGCATTAGGTATGTGCATTTAGTAGAAAGAGTTCAGCTTGTCAGCATGTGTTCAGTCGTGTATTCATGAGATCATCCCAGTTATGAGTCCATGCATCAGATATGGATGTGTATTATGATAATTCAGCTATGAGTATCATCAGTCGAGTATTCCAGGCATTATATATGCATGCCCAGTGTGAGAACTCTATATGTCAGTTTGCGTAGTCCTGATCTGAGATATTTCTATTTTGATCCGTATTCTCAGTATATCAAATGAAATTTGAGGATGAATGTTCTCAAGGGGAAGATAACGTAATGCCCCGTAAAATCCTCTTCCAGTCTGAGCCTTAGAGCATATTTGGTAAAGAGAAAATCTGAGTCAAAATATTTCAAAAATATCCTCCCTAGTATGAAATACATTAAATCTTGTGGGAATCTATTTGAGCATGAATTAAGATCATAGAGGTCCCCTAACTTATGAACGAGTTGAAAACTTTCCCATCGTTCAAGTTTTAGTGACCGTCAAAATTTGGGTAAATTTAAATTGACCATAACTCGTTGTATATGAAGAACTGGGTGGCTTTATATATATCAAATGAAATATCTTTGAATTATTTTTCCAACGATTCCAATTTTGCCTAAATCCAATAGCGGAGCAAAGAGTTATGCCCATTTTACTCTAGCATGTCAAGTTGAAAAACGGTGACGACGTTTCTGACGAGCTATCACGTTTCTGATGACCTTTTTGATGATGTCGTCACATTCTGATGACATTTATGATGACATCATCAGCCCTGGGAAGAAAATCAAGAATTTGGACCCCTTTTGTGATGATCATTCGTGACGGCCTATCACGGACCTGACAGCTTGTCACGGATGGCGTCAAGTATATTTTTCCAGCAATTCAAGGGCATTTTTGCAAGGGTATTTTCATCATTTTTCACCTTTTTTGAGTTTCTATAAATATGAGGAACCCTCATTCAAACCCTAATTCCATCATTTTTCTTTTCCAATTCTCTCAAGAATATCTAGGGTTTCATTCAAGAACCCTAATCTTCCAAAATTCATCCATAAATTCTTCAAGGTTTCTTCAAGAATCAAGTTCCTCATAGTGTGGGCTTCAAGAATTTATTTATGTCAAGTGTGGATAAAGTTTCAAACACTGAATTTCATTTAATTTCAAAGGTTAAGGTATGTAGATGTTGATTCTTGGGTCCCTTTCATCCAAGAAGCTTAAGAACCCTTTTTAAAATTAAAAGATTTTTATGTTTATGAGTTGTTAATGATTTGTATGAGTTGAAATGGATGTTTAATGTGTTGTTGAGTTTTGATTTATGTTTGCCTACAAAATTTATGAGCTTTGACCCTAGTATGTGGAATTCATGTGATGTTTGTGATAGACCCTCTTGAAGTTGTTTTTCCATGTGATGTGTTCATGACTTTTGGGTGTAGAAATGGTTGAATAATTGAAAAACATTCCCTATAGGTTTGGTAAAGAGCTTAGGTAAAGCATAAGGGCCACTATAGTATGTTGAATAGGAAACCCCAAATTGTGAGCTAGTCCATGCATGCCTTAGTGAGTGAAATGTGCCAAGATAGCATGAAATCCCCAAGTAGGTGTAAAATTGGTCGTGTCTAATGGTTGTTGAAAGACCCTAGTGAACAAGTCAAGATATGATGGTTGTAAATTCCTTGATTTTGTGCTCTTTGATATATGCTAAGCTTTTAATAAATGTCAAGTGGTTAGCAAGTAAATAGTGACGTGTTAGTATGAAGTTTCCCCTAAATCAAGTGATATCCAAATACATAACCAGACCGATATAGGTATGAAGTACTTGATGTAAGATCTCTTTGAATGGAGATAATCTAATAGTATGTCTTCCTTAGGCTAGTATATGATAGTGAACAGATATTGATGATCCTTAAAGTTTTGGAGTGACCCTTTGATGGTTGTGATGATGAATAGAGGTCTATATTTCCTAAATTCTTAATGCGATGTCCTAAGGATCTTGAGAGGGAAAGTATGTTATGATGCCCAACTACTTGAAGTGATTCTTTAACGATTGTGATAATACATGAATGACTGTAATGATGAATGAATGCTTGTAATGATGAATAAATGATTGTAGTGATAAATGAATGACCGTGATGATGCATGAATGATTTGTGATAAAGAATGATTATGTCTGACTTTTATGTTGTCGAGTACTGAGGGTATTTATACCCAAAAATAGAGCTATTTTCTAGAGCCCGTGTCAGTTTTTTGATAATTCCAATCGAGCCATGATTCTCAGAACTCAGTGAACTATAGAAATCTGTATCCTCAGATAAGTACGAAGCTTAATAAAGCTTAGTAATCTCAGTTATCTCTGTAATCTCTGTATCTCTAGTAATCTAGCCTTAGACCTGTAATCAGCTTAGTTCTAATAGTAATCAAGTCATTCAATCCTAATCTCAGAAGTGATTCAAGTTATCTATTCAAGCTCTATATCGTCAGTCAGATACCATGATTCGATATCTTTTCTATCATATTCGGAACCAAGTAATCTTAGTGTAACTCAGTCAGACCTTTTGTGTAATATGATCAGTGTCAGATTCAGTTAAGCCAGTGTTTAGTTGAGAATTCAGTTTTGAGTCTTTCAGTTGAGAGTAGAAACTAGCACCGAGTGAGCTCAAGGATGGGATCTCACCTACTAGTAGAGGGTGCAATTCGTAGAAGTAATCCTTGTGCTCCAGAAATATGTAGCCAGCATAGGTTAAGACATCATACCTGTTAGTTGAGCATGGATGAGAGACATCATAACTGCTAGATGAGGGTAGATGAGGTGGCTTGCCTTCTACATGAGGGCTCCACCGTTCTCGTTTGAGGACTTGCTCGATGAGGGTCACATAGAGTTGTCTTTACCAGTGGCACAGTAATGACACCCTTCCAATTAGGGCACAGGTTGGACCTCACATATGGTAGGTCGGGGAATGTCGGTTAGGTGACTACTTCCCACAGTTTCAGTTTCAGATTCAATCTCAGTTTCAGAATCAATCTTCACAAATCAGGACTGTCAGATACAATCATCTATCATTGTGAGGAACTCAGATAGTTCCATTGATTTATGGGCCATCCCATCAGATAGACTTGGTCTCATATACAGTTATTTGATATTATATTCAGAGATATATTGTCAAATAGGCTTGATCATAGTATCAGATTTCTATTGAGTATTCTTGTTTCAAATTCAGATATAATCATATTTCTTATCATTGATAAAGCTTCCAAAATTATCTATTAAAAAGGTTGATCTCTAATCCTATTAGTCGAAAGCAGTAAGTCTAAGAATTCAGTCATTGATGTAAGCACATCCAGTATCAGTATCAGATGAGTTAGTAATTCAGTATCTCAGTGTCAGTAGTGAGTTCAGTTTGCAGTAAAGTGGTATCAGAGTTTCAGCATTTAGAGTTGTGATAATTGTGTTCATGTTCAGTGCATTCATGTATGTGTTCTCATGCTGCATTTTCTATGATTATTCAGTTTAGATATTGCGCATCCATGAACCCTTGCATTAGCCTACCCCATCACATACTCGGTACATTTTTGTACTGACGCATTTGCGCTATGGTGTTTTATTTGACACCATAGGTTCAAACACACAAGATCCAGTTTATCCTTAGCAGTTTGGTCCCAGTCAGCAGCAGTAGCAGTGAGTCCTCTTCTTTCGAGGATGAGTCTCAGTTTACTACTATTGTTTCAGACTTTGTTTATTTTTTGTTGATAGAGTTAGTTGGGGATATGTCCCATCAACTCCACAGTTCAGACAGTTAGAGGCTTTTCAGACGGATGTATTAGTATTCAATTTTCAGCTTTGAGTATGTATAGATATGTTGAACCTTATGGCAAGTTTTCACATTTTTTTTAGATATTATGCAGTGCATAGGTACAGATATCAAAAAAGGGTTAGCTTGTGGTCCTTAGGGTCCATAAGAACCATGTGACGTCTCTGGATGGGATCTGGGTTCATTACACACATACTATACCAAAGTGATTAAACACCTTATTTAACTAGTAACCATAAGGCGTACCATGTTTGTCATTTTTTCCAAGAACTAGTTTGTGTATGTGATCTGTCATCAATGTAGGTAGACTCACGAATTCAAAACTGCTAAGGCATTCTATGACATAAAAGTCAACAGCTGAATCAATGTTTCCTTTTCATGATCTAGGCAGAATCACCTAATTTACAAAGTCAAAGACCAATTGAATTTCACTCTTGAGTGATTTTCTAGTCACTGCGGCTAAAGATTTCCTTTTGACCTTTGATGTATTTACTGAAAAAACTATAAGTGTTGCTGCTTTGAGACAGTCCTCATACTATGAATAAGAACTTCCCAAATTCTTCATAATGTTTTTTCATTTAGCTTTATTTTCTTTCCTTGGACTGTGTATTCAGATTTAACGCATCTTTTAAAAATCCATTGTTGAATAGAATTCCCTGACTATCTCATCAAACATAGTGGGAATAGGTCCTTCCATAAGATGTATCCAACCTTGATATTTTACCAGCTCAACTAACTCCAATATTCCAAGTTCTGTTAACACACTTGTGTCAAAGATAGTTCCAGTTAATGCCTTTTGATTATATGAGAACCTATTTCTCACTTCTTTAGACACAACCTTACTAATCTCCCCATTTTTTTCTAGTATATGTGATCATAGATTCTCTGTCAGCTACTTTCCTTTTCCTGGGATCAGGTCCCTCAGAAGTCTTCTTATTTTTAGTAAAACTTTCAGACTTTTCTCCAGAATATTTTGGTGTTCCACTAAAATTTTGGTTTTTAAGAGAACATATACTCTTTATTGGGCCATTTAATAGGAAGATGAGGTTTTCAGCCACCCAGGCATCATCCATCAATGTCTTATCAGAAAAGTTTTAATGGCTTAGGGATGATTCTTCATTAACAATTTGAGTGAAAAAGAAGTTTGGCTTTGGAAGAATGAGAGATGAAGAGTGTTTTTCAAGAGGATTTGATAAGGGACTTTTGTTAATGCCATGCTCAATTTCCTTTAAAAGACATAAAAATAAGGAATCTTTAGCCATTTGTAGATCCTTTTGATGTGAGAAATATTTGTGACTGGAATTTTTATTTTGACAAGAGAAAGAATGGATGAGCTCAGATATACAGGAAACAGTAAGCATAGAAAAAGGTTTTTGAAATAATTAGATATGATCACTTTTCAATTTGGGGATGATTTATCCTTTCTTTTAGGATATGATAATGTTTTTCTGACATGGGAAGAGAGAGAGAGCATATGTGGCTTTATCAGTTAGAACAGACCAAAATGCACATTCATGATACTAACTTGAGAGATGAGGCTAGGCCCCTCTCTTTCTTTGAGTGAATCATTGGTTTTGTGGATGTCACGATTTTCTCCTCCAAAACTATTCCCATAAGGGTATACCTGCAAAGGTATGATACTGAGTTAAACCAATATGCACCTATTTTACCAAGGATACCTGCCTCCTGAACATAGCTAAATTTTTTGAAGGGAAGTCGATTCATCTAGTAAGTCAGGTTAATTTGATCAATCTCAGCCAAAAATTGTTAGTTTTAATGCACCACTTCAATCCAGAAGTTTTCCTGAAAGTAGGTCTAAGGACGAGGTCCCAAACTTATCCTTTAAATTTTCAAGGTTCCTTCTGCATTACTTTGGACTAGCCAGCATTTTTCAGACTTTTTTTAACCCTTTTGAGCTCACTTTTGGGATAGAAATGTTGAGAAACTCATGAGGTCTTTGAATTAGTCTCCTATATGGACTCCTATCTCCAAATATGAAGTTCAAATGTCCAAAAGGCTAAGAAGATATGTGCTTCCAATTTGTCCTTCTGAAATAAATTCAACTAGGACTAGGTCCCTGTGAATTTTGACTAGACACTTCTTGGAGTTCTTCTACTTGAGCTGATGTTTGTGACTGAGATATTAGATTACCATTCATAATTTCCTTCTGTACTATTAGACTCTTGACCATTCTCATCGGTTGCATACAATTTTTTACCCTTTTTACCATTCACATAAGACACCTCCACCTTAAAGTATCTTGAGAGAGAGAATACAATCAAACCTTCTAGTCATATCTTTGAATAATTACATATCAAGAAGATTGTTCTGACTGCAAACCCTCTCTCCCTCAAATAAAATTATTTGTTAGATTTGGGAACCCACTTAAGTTTGAGTTCCCAATAGGAGGACAGAGGTATGATTAAATCCTTCTTTGCCTATCTAGGCAATGATAACTTTTTTTTATTTTTCAAGGGTTTGAAACCTTTATGATAGGTATTTCCTTGTTAGATATATATATCATTTACCATTCTTACTCTATTCCAACTTTGACAGTGTTCCTTCAGGTGTCCATCTCTTTCATAGTGAGTGCATAAAGTTTTATGGACTTTGTTTCTGATATCTTGAAAAACTTTGCCTTGTGATTCAGATGACTGAGTTTTGTACTGATACCCAAGGCCCTTAATATTATTGACTCCTTGACTAGCTAAGTTAGAAAGGATTTTTGAGGATGAAGTCCATTGAAGAGATTTTTTGAGTTCTTCCCTCAGATGGACTAGGTCCCTCTCTAACTTCTCATTCTTCTAGAGTGTAGTCATGAGATGCCTTTAATAATCCTCCAATTTTTTATCAAGCTCAACATGAAACTTTGATGCTTTTTTCTTCCCTTTACTCACAGAAACATCTACTTTCTCCAGTTGACTAACCAAACTCAGATTTTCAAAATTCAGCTTAGCAACCTGTTGCTCAGTTTCAGATATCTGTATAGTCAAAGTTATCAATTCAAGCTCCTTATTTTCTATCTTTACTTCTAGATCATTATTCTTCTCTTTATCACAAGCACTATTAGCTTTCTCTATTTGATTAACTAAGCTTAGATTTTCAGATTTCTGCTTTGCAACCTATTTCTCAGTTTCAGATATCTAGAGGGTTAAAGCTATCAACTCAAGCTCTTGACTTTCTACCTTTTCTTCTAGAGCATTTTTTTCATTAGTCATTTCACACATGGAATCAATCAACACATTGGCAAGCTTTTTTATTTTTCTAGCAGTAGTTATCTAAGTTTTCTTTAATGTTAGAAAGTGTTACCTCATTTTCTTCTTCATCTTCTTTATTTTCATTAAAAGCAAATAAGGAATCAAAGGTCACTTTCTCATCCTC
Source organism: Capsicum annuum (assembly GCF_002878395.1). Classification (NCBI taxonomy): domain Eukaryota; kingdom Viridiplantae; phylum Streptophyta; class Magnoliopsida; order Solanales; family Solanaceae; genus Capsicum; species Capsicum annuum. The sequence goes on from NW_025833728.1 coordinate 402,839, forward strand.
TAATGCCAGCATGGAAATATCTTCCTTCTTCTCATCTTTCTCAGATTCACTAGAGGAATCTCCCCATATTGCTAGATCCTTCCTCACTACATAATCAGCTGCAGCCTTTTTGCTTAATTTTACAAGGACTTGGTCCCTGTTCTTTCCTTTGTCACCTCTAGTCTTGAGATATTCCTGATAGTCCAATTTGTGCATTGAACAATCCTTAATGAAATGCTCAGGACTTCCATATTTGGGACAAACCTCTACAGTACCTCCCTTTTTGCTGCTACTTTCACTTCTTTAAAAATGGCCATTTTTTCATAGCTCTCACAATTTTTTTGCCAAATAGGCAACATCAATTTCTTCTTCATTAAAATTTTATTTTAGTATCCTCAGTGCCAGGGATTTTTCCCTTTTCCTTCCTTTACCTCTTGTTCTTGTTGTTTCTTTACTTTACAAGTTTTTAAATTTCCAATAAGCTCATCCATAGTGAGAATTTTCAGGTTCCTTGCCTCAATAATAACATCTGCTCTGCTTTCCAAAGATTTTGGTAGAACCCTAAGAATCTTCCTCACTTTATTATACAATGGAATCACTTCTCCCAGACAATGTAGCTCATTGGTGATGGAAGTGAATCTTGTATGCATTTATTGTAGTGTTTCTCCTTCTTTCATGGTGAAGATTTTATACTAGGTAGTCAGCATGTCAATTTTGGAATCCTCCACATCTATAGTTCCCTCATGAGCTATTTTCAAGCAGTCCCAGATTTCTTTAGCATTTTCACATACAGAAATCTTATTGTATTCATCAGGCTCTATACCACAAACTAGAAATTTCTTGTCCTTGTAATTCTTGTTAATTTTCTTTTTGTCTTCATCATCATACTCTCTCCTACTTTTAATAACCATTCTAGTTATCTCTCCTTCTTTGAATTCTTTAACAGGAACATGAAGACCATCAAGATTATGTCCATCAGTTCACTATCCTCAGCCATAATAAAGTCAAATATCTTGGTTTTCTACCACCCATAATACTACCCATTAAATCTAGGTAGTCTAGTGGTTGATTGACCTTCTTTCAAATTAGGTGGAGCAGCCATGCTAACCAAATCTCTCTAGGTGTGAAACTTTTAGAGTGTTTTGGCTCTGATACTAATTGTTGAAACCTTGGGATTACACCACACAGTAAGGGACCAGGTCCCTCAAAATTAATCACAGGTAAAATATAGTAAAACAACTAGGAATACAAAATATTGTAGGAAATGTAAATAACACAAGATTTAATAAGGAAACCCCCTTGCTCAAGGGAGGAAAAACCACAGCTTGCCACAAGCACCCAAAACTTTACTATAATCAAACTCCTAATTATAGTTTTCAATGAACCTAACTCTAGGTTCCTCCTGCTTGTAATAACTCTACTACAAGCCTACCTTAGCAACTATGCTAAGAACACACTTTGATATTGTTTAACTCAAACCAATATCAACCTTAGGTAATCCACTTATGTTCTCTTAAAGCAAAAGTAAAAGAGAATTACTATTATAACTTGAGTAATTTAATTACAATTCAGTACTCACTCAAGAACACTCTCTATTTAATGCATACAAGAAATAAGAACTTGAGCTATGCTTCAACAACTAGATTGAGTTTTTGCCTCTCTTAACTTTCACTCTTTAATTCTGAATTTTGCAAAAACCAGTTGATGAAGAAGTATCCTTTTCTTTTTATAGATGAGTGATGAATAGGATTGAAATATAATTAGACCAGGTTTCCTCAATAGTACAAGCAGCACCTGCACAGTCTGTAACACTAGAGGACAAAATTGTGTAGACGTGTGCCAGTAGTATTATACCCTTGGACATCTAATGAATTGGTCCATTGTAGTCATATTCTCATCATTAAAACAAGATACAGTAGGAAGCTATGAAAAATCTCTAATGGCAAAAATAAGCAGAAATATGAAAAATAACCCAAAGGATCATTATAGTAGTCTAGCATGAGGTTATTTCAATGGCATATAGAGAACTACCATTTTATAATAAAAAATTATTTGTGGATTATTAATTAATTTGTATTTATTCCATATCGATTTGTCTTTCTTTCTATCTATCTATCTTTCTATCTATCTATCTATCTATCTATTTGTCTGTCTGTCTGTCTATCTGTCTGTCTATCTATCTCTCTGTCTCTCTACCTGTCTGTCTATCTATCTATCTATCTATCTTGGCCTTAGACGGTTTCAAGTAGGGTAGGGGTAGACTGAAGAAATATTGGAGGGAAGTGATTAAATATGACATAGAGCAGTTACAGCTGACTGAGGACATGACCCAAGATAGGAAGGTATGGAGGAAAAACATTAGGATAGAGGGCTAAGGTATGTGGTTGAGTTGTAGGCATTAGGTATGAGGGCTTTGGTGTCCTTTTTTGGCAGTGTTCAATATTTTTGGTGGATGTCATACCTATGTTATTTTATCATGTTCCATGCATTTGATATTTTTTCTATATATACTATCCTTTGTCTTGAGTCGAGGGTCTATCGGAAATAGCCGCTTTACTTTTTTAGAGGTAGTGGTATGGACCGCGTACACTCTACCCTCCCCAGTATATGTGGGAATATACTGGGTTTGTTGTTGTTGTTGTTGTATAATATTATCACATACAAATACTAACGTTCAAAAAGAAAAACTCAAGTTTTATGTTATTAATGACATTAAGTTCTATATATTAACGTTAATTTTAATATTGCATAAATTTATTAATTTCAAATATATCAATGATGTAGAATAAAAATTTTATTATATCAAACATGTAAGATAGTAAGTTTCTATGATTAGTTTCATTTAATATTGACCGTGCACCACGCGGGTTCTAATACTAGTATATCTATAAATAAAGGTCATCCATCTACTGACGTGCCGCTCTGTAAGGGCTAGTCTTTTATTCTTTTATTCTTAAATTAATGAAGAGAATTATATTCTAACTTACGAAATATATTAAATAAAATATGAGGACTTTTAATATATCTTATGTATACGAATGAAGATCTCTTAAAAAAAGTCTGTAAAACTAAAATAAAGAACTATAATGTACAAACAACACACTAAGGAAAGTAATGTAAAGTAATACTCTTAATTAATATACTCCCTCAATTTTGTTAGCTCTCTTGTTAAAAATATTTGTTTCAATTTAGTTGTCCCATTTACGAAATCAAAAATTTTTATTATGTTTTTTTAATACTAACCCTGTCATTACGTAACGACCTGAAAATTTAATGAAATATGTGAAATTTGTGATTTTGTGTGATTTGGTTGTTTTACGCCCACCCCCCCATAGTTATTTTATGATATTTCTGGGGTATGGAGGTGATTGATACAAATTTCAATGCATTTTGGTACCATTTATGCAATATTATGATTTTTGGTGGATTTGAGAGTCTTATTTTGGACTTATGTGGATATCTTTTGATCCGTGTGACTGATCGTACGGTTTATGCCAGAAGCTCTAAAATATCTATTTTAGTTGAAATGACCTCAGATGAAAAATTCAACCTCGCCAATTGATCCTAAATGTCGATTTTAGGGTGGTAACATATTTGGTGTGATTTTATGGCTTTTAAATCTATTTTATTCCTCGATTTGAAAAATTGTGATTTTGAGTTTCGGGGGTCAACTATGTGAAAATGACATTTTTCTGAAAATCTGATATCTCCATTGAGTTTGGAGTGTCGAATTTAGTGTGGTTACATAGTTTGTTTGTGTATATCAGACTCTTAATGAATTTCGAACACCCCGTCGAAGTCTGAGTTCGACTTAAAGAAAGAAAAATCTGGTGCATAACAGTTTTTTTGTATAAAAACAGCTTTGTGGGGTCCTATGTGATATTGATAGCCCTGAATACATGTGAATTATTATAGTGTGTTGTTGAAATGCCTAATGTTGTACCATTGGTTTATTGTGATATATTCATACTTGTTGGTATATGAGACATGTGGAAATTCATGGATAAAACAAAAATAATGAGTGGATATTGGCCACATGGTTGTGAAAATATATCATTGTGGTTGGTTGTGGAAATGTATCATGTGGTTGGCTGTAAAAATACTCATTGTGATTGGTTGTGAGCATTACATCTTCATGTCATACTCATTCATGAAACATTGGTAGCATCGTGGCAACACTTGAGTAACACTGGTAACACCTTTTTAAAACCCTCCCCAGGGATGTGTTTGGGAGGAGATATTGTAACACCTTATAAAACCCTTTTTGAGGGATGTACTGAAAAGGAGATATAATATGTGTGGATTGTATACGGGTTGATAAACCCCCCATGGGTCCAACGTCGGGAAGATTTAGCTTCGTAGGTGTATAGGGGGATTGTGCGGCGATCTTAGAGGTTGTACGATGACCTCATGCATCATCATTGTAACGCCCCGAGTCTGTACCTCAGATGCCACACGGTGCTTATGACCTCAAAGGACCACAAGATAACCCATTACTGGCACCTGCTGTAAGCACTAAATAACAATACAAAAATAATGCAGAAGTTAGGCTGAAATACCATAAGGTTCATAATCTGAATACTATTAAGTATAACATCTGATAATAATATCTGAAACTGAATACTGTCTGAACTAGTCTAGACTAAAAAGCCTCTAATTGAATTATTTGAATATGGAAGTGATGGAAAAAGCTCCCAACTAACTCCAACTACTGAAATACTGAAATAAAAGCATATCCTTGATAGATGAGGACTCACTACTAAAACTATTGCTACTATCCAAATTTGCCTAAGCGAGGTCAGGAAATTGAGCGTCCGAACCTATGATATGAGACATCATAGCTCAAAGAGAAAGATGCATCATTTGTGGAATGTACTGGTATACTAGGAGAGGTAAGGCTAAATGCAAGGGTTCATGTGCATGAACAGTAACTGACTGAATGATATGAAGTAACTGAATGAGAGCACATGGAACACTGAAACTACTGCAAATACTGAGTATGTAATGCCATACATATACATGTATATATTGTATCTGAGATTATTTCTAAAACTAAGTCTAGGTTCTGATAATTAAGTTACCAATATTTGAGATTACTGATAACTATATTAATGATAACTAGGTGACTGTATCTGAAAGTCCTGATTATGTAGAACTGAACTAAGTTCTATACTGAGTTGGGTGACTGTGTCCGACAGTCCTGATTCTGTAAAACTGAACTGAGTTCTATACTGAGTCTGAAGCTGAAACTAAAACTCTGGGAGATAATCATCTAACTGACATAACCCTCTCTGAATAGATTAGGGTCCAACCTGTAACCTTGACTGGAAAGGTGTCAGTACCATGCCACAGGTAAAGACAAGCTGAAGAGTCACCCTCATCTGGTAGGTGCCCTGAATTAGAATGGCAGTACCCTCAACTGATAGGTAAAACACTTTATCAACCCTCAACTAGTAGGTTAATATCTCAACCTACGCTAGCTACATAGTTCTAGAATGCAAGGATTGCTATTAGGGATCACACCCTCTATTGGCAGGTGAGCCCCCATCCTTGGGTTCACTTGGTGCGTAATCCTAATCCCAACTGAATAAACACTGAACTGATTTCTAGACTGTACTAGACTTGACTGAACTATTACTAATCATGCTAACTAACTAAATTGGACTAAGTTCACTGAGTTCTGTGAAATGAATGAATACAACATTCATGATACTGAGTTGAACTGGATTGATACTGTGTTTTACTGAGTTTTGTAACTGGTAAAGTACTACTGTTTGTGACATTACAGAGACTATTCTGTAACTACTGTAGCTCTAGGTAAACAGCTAGATTTTCGGATATTTAATACCCCCAGGACTCAAAATCATGGAAAGTAAAGCATGACATAATCTTGAAAGCATAACAATAAATACTTGTTAACAATCCATTCACCTAAGCATTTTGTCAAACACTTGAGATACATGAACTTGTACATGAATGGGTCCATATGATGACATATCATGATTTCACTATTCAATTCACATAGGCATTCTATCAAACACTTGGGGAGCATGGTTATTTCACATGAGGATAGTCAATACATGAACATTATGGATAAAATAATCAATTGTAATTTCTAGGGTTTAACATGTAAATCATATAATTCACCATACATTCTAATTTAATTTCATGAAACTTGTAGTAAATCATAGATTAAAACCCAAATAATATTATGAACATGAATGCAATTAAATTCAACATGAAATTCATGAAAGCAATCAACTTGTAGTTTTAAAAGAGGTTCTTGAATTCCAAGGGTGGAAGGAAACCCTTAGATAACACCTAACATACCATGATAATCAAATTTGTAAAGATTGTTGGTGTGTTCTTGAAGCTTGAATTTGAAATTAGATGCCCTAGGGTTTGTTCTTGAGGAAATTTGAGAGAGAATGAGTGATTTAGCCTTTAGAGAGGCTTCATATTATGTTTTTGGGGCTGATATAAGGTGAAAAAATGTCCTAAATACCCCTTTAGATGTGGACTTTTTAATTACTAAGAACGTACCCAGCAATGTGCAGATCGATGCACCATATCGATGGTATCAATGCGATGAACAACGCGCTACGTCGAGTTTGAGTTAGTTCACTAAAATTTGCACTGAAATCTTGGAAGTGATGGGCGATGCGATGCGTTGAGATCGCATCAACCCATTATTTTGGTCACACAAATATGATTTACGAGGTTCAAAAAATCTAAAACCCACTCGAAGTGACCTATTGACACACCTGATCATAACTCAATCTAAGGATCAAAATTTTTATGTCATAAGGGTCGTAAAATAAGATCGTCAAATTATGAAGGCTAAAATAATTCTACATATAAACACTTAGCTAAAATCTCTAAGTCTGGGACTTCTTTTCACGCTCTAATGGACTGAGTTAAACTTAGGATTTTGCGAGGTCTTATAATATCTTCCCCTTGGGAACATTTGTCCTCGAATGAGACTGACTAAGCTGAGGATATGGATAGATTGAGTTTACATACTGAACATGCATAACTGAACTCCTGCTTAGGTCCACTAGGCTGAGTGAAGTCGAAGCTACCTGTTCTAGCTCTCTTGTTCTCCCTCTCCTTCTCCTTATTATTAGCCTCCTCTATCTGCTGAGCATAGACCATGATCCTGGATATGTCCATATTCCTAATAAAAATTGTGGTCCTATATTCCTTAACTATAACTTACTCATCTTAGATCTGTTATCTGCTACCACATAAGGGGCATATCTAACTAACTGAGAAAACTTGAGGGAATACTCTTTCACTGTCATGTTGCCTTATTTCAGATTAATAAATTCCAAAACCTTATCTTTCCTTAACTTCAGTGGGAAGAAACTATCAAGGAAAGCAGTAGTAAACTCTTCCCATTCTACGGGCCCTGCATCTATGCCCCTATCTGCCTTCCACTGCTTAAACCATGTGTGAGCCACATACTATAATTGATATGTAGTTAAATCAATGCTCTCACTGGAAGTCAACCCCATGATATTTGTGACCTTCTACACCATGTTAAGGAATTCCTGCGGGTCCTCCTCAGACTTAGACCCTGTAAATGATGGATAATTTATTCGGGTGAAGTCCCAAATTCTAGCTGTAGCAGTACTAGCCACTGGGTTGGCCTAAATAGGAGCTGGGCATTTATTTTGGGCTACCACAGAATAAACGAAAGTGGTGAAAGCTGCTCTGAATTCTGCATGGGAAACATGCTCCTCCAGAGGATCTGTTTGAACAGATGGAGGTGTTGACTGATTTCCAGTACTTCTTTCTTGGTTATTATAGGAGGCATACTCTGTAAACGAAAGGGCAAAACTGGATTAGATTGAGAGTTTAACTTGAGCTCATGCTCACCCGCACGACATAAATACTGAAAGAAGGGAAACTTTTCCTAAAATACCTCATAGCCTCTTGTCCATAAGTGTGGCGTGCTATACACCCATGCACAAGACTCTACTAGAGGCAACTTTCAAACTCCCTAGGACTCTGTTGAACCTTAGGCTCTGATACCAAGTTTGTAATGCCTTGAGTCTGTACCCTGAATGCCACACGATGCTTACGACCCTAATAGACCATAAGATAATACATGACTGGCACCTGCTGTGAGCACTGAATAATAATACTGAAATAATTCAAAAGTTAGGCTAAAATTCCATAAGGTTCATAATCTAAATACTATTAAGTATAACATTTGATAATAATATCTGAAACTGAATACAGTCTGAACTAGTCTAGTTTGAAAAGCCTGTAACTGAACTGTTTGAATATTGAGTTGATGGGAAAAGCCCCCAACTAACTCCGATTACTGAAATAATGAAGCTACTAAAAATACAGAAATAAAAGCATATCCTCGATAGATGAGGACTCACTACTAAAACTGCTACTGCTATTTGAATCTGTCTATGAAAATTCAGGAACCTGAGCATTCGTACCTATTATATAAGACGGCATAGCGCAAAGAAAAAGTATGCATCAGTACGTGGAATGTACTGGTATACTAGGAGAGGTAAGGTTGAATATAAGGGTTCATGTGCATGAATAGTATTTGACTGACTGATATGAAGTAACTGAATGAGAGCACATAGAATACTAAAACTACTATAAATACTGAGAATGTAATATTGTACATATACATATATATACTATATCTGAGATTACTACTAAAACTGAGTCTAAGTTTTGATAACTGAATTACTAATATTTGAGATTACAGATAATTGTATTACAGATAACTACGTGACTATTTCTGACAGTCCTAATTTTGTAGAACTGAACTGAGTTCTTTACTGAGCTGGGTAACTGTGTCTGATAGTCCTGATTCTGTAGAACTGAACTGAGTTCTATACCGAGTTTGAAACTAAAATTGAAACTGTGGAAAGTAAACATCTAACCAACATGCCCCTCTCTGAATAGATTGGGGTTAAACCTGTAACCCTAGTTGGAAGGGTCTTAATTTTATGCCCCAAGTAAATACAAGCTGAAGAGTCACCCTCATTTGGCAGGTGCCCTGAATGAGAATGGTGGTACCCTCAACTAGCAGGTAAAACACCTTATCAAACCCCAATTGGCAGGTTGATATCTCAACTTGCGCTGGCTATGTATTTCTGAAATACAAGGATTATTACTAGGGATCACACCCTCTACTGGCAGGTGAGCCCCCATCTTTGGGTTCACTCGGTGTTGAATCCTACTCTCAACTAAATAGACACTGAACTGATTTCTATACTATACTAGACTTGACTGAACTATTACTGATTGTGCTAACTAACTGAACTAGACTAAGCTCTGTTAACTGACTGAATACACTATTTGTGATACTAAGCTGAACTGGACTGATACTGTGTTTCACTGAGTTTTGCAATGAGAGAAATACTACTATTTGTGACATTACTGAGACTATTCTGTAACTACTGTAGCTCTAGGTAAACAACTAGATTTTTGGGTATTGAATACCCCCGGACCCGAAAGCATGGAAAGTAAAGCATGACATGATCTTGAAAGCATAACAATAAATACTTGTAATAATACTTTCACCTAGGCATTTTGTCAAACACTTGAGATACATGAACTTGGACATAAATGGGTCAATATGATGACATAACATGATTTTACTATTCAATTCACATAGGCATTCTATCAAATACTTGGAGAGCATGGTTATTTCACATGAGGATAGTCAACACATGAACATCATAGATGCAATAATCAATTGTAATTTCAAGGGTTTAATATGCAAATCATATAATTCACCATACATGCTAATTTAATTTCATGAAACTTGTAGTAAATCGTGGATTAAAATCCAAATAATATCATGAACATGAATACAATCAAATTCAACATGAAATTCATGAAAGTAATCAACTTATAGTTTCAAAAGAGGTTCTTGAACTCCAAGGGTTGAAGAAAACCCTTAGATGAACACCCAACATACCTTGGTAATCAAATTATGATGATTGATGGTGTGTTCTTGAAGCTTGAATTTGAAATTGGATTCCCTAGGGTTTGTTCTTGAGAAAATTTGAGAGAGAATGAGTGATTAAGCCTTTAGAAAGGCTTAATCTCATATTTTTGGGGCCAATATAAGGTGAAAAAATGACCCAAATATCCCTCTAGATGCGGACTTTTTAAATACTAAAAAAGTTCCCATCGACGCACAGATTGACACACCGCATCAATCCTATCAATGCGATGACCAATGCGCCGCTTCGAGTTCATGTTGGTTCACTCAAATTTGCACTAAAAGCTGGAGAAAAAATCCGTCGACACGATGGGCGATGCAATACGTTGAGATCGCATTGACACACTATTTTGGTCACCCAAATATGATTCAAACGAGGTTTAAAAATATGTAACTCACCCGAAGTGACCTATTGGCACACCTGTTCATGATTTAATCCAAGGATTAGCATTTTAAGGTCATAAGGGTCGTATAATAAGATC
>NW_025833729.1:0-2063 GCF_002878395.1 Capsicum annuum
TAGAGTGATAAGGTTCATGCAAACTCATGACTATCTTAGCTCTAAAATGAGAAGTGATAGCTTCATGTACCAATTCTTTTCTCAATCGTTGACTTCATAGATTTTGACCTTATGTTATACTACTCATGATGTAAGAGCTCATATTTCTCACCGTGGGTTGTCCTTAGAACTCATGCTATGTTGTGTTTATGCCATAACGACTCTCTACTTATGATCCAGACACTTGATATATGAAGCACTTTGTGATTGTATCATATCTTCACCTTATGTTCCACCTTGATTAGAGCAATAAATACAAGTTATGATCAAATAGTGTTACTCCCATTCATGATGCTTATGCTCGGGTTATCAATGACCCTCCGTATGTTAGTATGGTGGTGTTTGTGGAATCATAGTAATTCTTTAGGTAGGGGAGTAGATGTTCTTGAATGTGAAAATTTTTTATGTTATTTCTCGAGCTAAGGTTATAGGTGAAGGGGGAAAGAAGGATATTAACTTTTGATATGTAAAAAAGTTAGGCAGGAGATATGTGGTGAAAATCTTCATGAGAGTGATTGAATTTGATAGTCTTAGTAGGGAGATCCATGAAGTATGTGTAGTAATGATAGGCTTGAGTGTTGTGATTGATGAAAACACAAACCAATGTGTTATGTAGTTGGTACTCCTTGATTTAAAATTCGAGTGTGTTTGATGGCAATGATAAGGTGAAGTAATTTTATTAATGGGATGTAAAGTACAGGGTCCGTAGCTTAAATTAGCACCTTGTTACTCCAAGTAAGGCTTCAACATAAGAGCACTATACAGTGAGACTCGAACTTTTGTGGTTAGATGTGTGATGGGAGAATTGTAAGTTAAAAATAACAAAGTATGTTATCTATTTATTATTTGGGACATAGCTGATTACTGTCTCTAAGTGTAAGTTCTATTCGTGTAAGACCCCGCAAAGTCCTAGTGTAACGCCCCGAATTTGGTACCCAGAATGCTACACGGTGCTCATAACCCCGGAGGACCACAAGAAAACCCATGACTGATATTTGTAACTGAGCACTGCATAATATGATGTAAAAATGTAGAATTAAAGGTTGAAAGTCCATAACATTCAAATATATGATAAAACATAACATCTGGAAATGCGGTACATCATTACTAAAACAACTGAAATAACTATGAATATGCTATGCTGTGAAAGCCTCTAGACTATATGAATAAGGAGTTGATGGGACATGTCCCCAACTAACTCTAACTACTAAAATAACTAAGTACTAAAGATATAAAAGAATCAAATCATAACATTCTCGAATGATGAGGACTCACTACTGACTCTGACTGCTAAAACTGGAATTCTACGGATGCTCTGGAGCTTGTGTTTCTGAACCTATGGTATAAAAACACCATAATGCAAATGCATCAGTACAATTAAATGTACTGGCATGAAAGTGAGGTAGGATGAATACAAAGGGTTCATATACAAGAACAATGCTAACTGACTGCATAACATAATCGTGAGAATACATACATGAGTGTGTAACTGTGAAAGGATTCGTGAATAATACTGACTACTGAGTTTGGATACTAATAACATGAGTTATTGATAACTGCTATAGCTAATGTAACTGATACTGGGTGACTGTTTCTGACAGTCTAGGTTCTAATACAACTAACTGAGTTTCGTACTGAGCTGAGTGACTGTATCTGTCAGTCTTGGGTTTTATAGAACTATCTGAGTTCTATTACTGAGACTGAGTGACTGTATCTGACAGTCCTGATTCTATAACTGAAACCATGGGATAATTTATCTAACCGACATGCCCCATTTTCTAAATAGATTTGGGTTCCAACCTATAACCCTAGTTGAAAGGGTGTCAATACCGCGCCACTAGTAAGGACAAGCTGTCAGAAATCCCTCGTCTAACAGGTACTCTAAGGACAATGGTGGGACCCTCAAATAACAGGTTAAGCCACCTCATCTACTCTCAAGCAGCAGGTTTGATGTCCCAACCTACGCTGTCTACATAGTTCTGGAGCACAAGGATTGCTTCTAAGAATCACACCCTCTACTAACT
>NW_025833730.1:0-3123 GCF_002878395.1 Capsicum annuum
TAGATCGATACTCATTTTTGAGATGTTAATCGTGCCTTTGAATGATGGTTCTTGGAGTTCTTGAACTAGAACCTTGGAATCCTGAATAAATTTGCAGAATTAATTGAGAACTTTGGAGGTTCTTGAAGTTGGATATAGGAGCTTAGGGTTTTCTTTTTGAGGGAATTTGATGAAATATAACATATAATGCTTCTAATAGGCTTTAATATAGGGTTTATATGGATTTTGGGTAAGGGGGGATGACCAAAGCGCCCCTAAAAATCAAATAATTCTCGAATATGTCCTTTGGTGGACTGTTTTGATAGTTTGAAGTAGATCAACCATAACATTTTACTTCGATATCCAAATTGGATGAAACCAATTTTGTTAGAAAGAGGACTATCATATCTTTTTTGTTGATATATAGTATCTCACCCAGATTATTGTGTACGAGGAGTTATTATTGTTTGAAGTTTACCCAAAAATTTGCTTTTGCTAGGCTAAAGTAGATGACCATAACTTTTTGCTCCGATAGTTAAATTGGATGAAACTAATTTCATTGGAAAGAGGAATCGAAGAGCTTTCCATTGATATAAAGTAGATCACACAGATCATTATTTACAAGGAGTTATAATCATTTAAAGTTTGAGAAAAAATACGCCAGGCCTTAGTACTTTTTCTTGCACGTTTTACTGTTCACTATTATTCATGGTTCGATTGGAATGTTCATAACTCATCGTTCGAGTGTCCATTTTGGATGATCCACAATCCTTGGAAGGCTTATTTGATACTCTACGCAATGGTGGGTCATAATCTAAGACATTCCATATGAAAAATTTATAATTCATTTTAGTAGATAGAACCCAACACGTTTACACACAAAATTTCAACGAAAAATTTTCTGGGGTATTGCATCTTACCTGAAAATGAATGAATCCATTATTTATGTGTCTCATCTGTCTCCTCTTTACTTTAAAGTTGTTTTTTATATTATTGTTGCCCCAGAGGCCATGAGTTAACTAACATATGCTTATTTTCCTGTTATCACTTTTCCATAATTCCAAATGAGAAATACTTTCGAGGAGTGTCGAAGCCGAGGAATCTTAAATCGATCGATCCATCAGGATGTTGAATAATTCATTGGATTTGAGATTTTTCGGGATATGAACGAATAGGCTGTGTAATAGTATCAAAGTGCCATTCATTATTATGGACGACTTCTTCCCAAATCAAGGGTTTTGGGACAAAGACAATGGATCTGTCTTTATTGGCCTCCATAAGAGTGGTGACACCCCTAGGGCTAGTGAATCGAGCCTGGGGTGCTAAAGTTGTACCCATCAGTCGATAGTATACTCTGTATATTATCGCAATTTCTCTAGTATTGTCCTTACTATTCATGTTTTTTGTTTTAACATTAAGTGTTAAAACATCCATGATGTTAGGGTCATTGATATCTACAGAGAAATTAGGGTAACAATTAAAGTATACCGGGCCGTCGGCGAGGTAACTTTGGATGACTCCTAAGAGAGAATCGTCAAAATTTAATAGACAAGCATCTCTTAGTATAGCACAGACGGGGATGTCTAGGCCTTGTCTGAAGAGTGGCTTAATTGCCACCTGAACAAGCCCTATATGTAGATAATGAAACTGACTCTTAAATCGGTTTATATCTAAATCATTTAATAGTTGAATAATTTCTAAAGAATTATTAATAGCAACAGTAGACTCAGAGGTCTTAATATTATGTTTTTTGAAAAAACTGAATTTTCCTATTTGATAAATCGTACTGAAGGACTCTTCTGGAATACTCCAGTTTTGAAGATTGTTCTCGATATTAGCAATCTGGGTTGCTTTGGAAGAAAGGTTAATAGTATTTTTGGTATGAATGTTTGGATTCATGTTTGAAAATACTGCCTAGAGACTGACTGGGAAACAAAGAATTTCATATAAGGAAACACAAACAATTATCATCTAGGATACAACCTATAATAAATTAAAGCAATACATCGAAGGCTTATGGGAACTGATCTAGTCTTAATGGCTTTACGACAGACTTAGCTTAAGTGTCATCTTAGTGACGGGACTACCAACAGGGTCGAACGCTTACCTTAGCTGAGACCACACTTTCAGGCTGACCAACGTCTAAGACCGGAGATTAATCGGTTCCTTCAAACACTTAAGAAAAGGTGAACAACCCATACTAGAAGCAGATTCCATAATAAGACATGATATATTAAATTAATTTATTAAAAGTATAATCATAGTTGAGAATGTTAAATGCTAACTGTTATGAAAATCGTTTTCCCATGCTCTAGACAAATTATGTACTTAGCTGCTCATGCTAGGTACACAATCTGCCAACATGTCTCTGATACCAGAAAAAGGATCCGGGGATATATTCTTTTGCAACTTGCTCAAGAATTTCTTGGCCATTTTCAGTTTTAACAACTGTTTCTATGGCTGTGGCTCCATAGATTAGGTTTTTGATATCGTCGGTGAAGTAGTTATCCCACCAATGTTTTATCATACCAGTAAATCCAGATACGATCATGGTAGCCGCTTCTTTATCAGTGGCTCCTCTGATTTTGTAAGCGGTAATAGCCACGCCCATTTCGTGGAGTTTGTTGTAGATTTGATGCTCCGCCAAACCATTAATGTTCCATTCGGTTATGCCTCGACCATCATGGTTAGAGGTCGAAAGGAAAGGATTTTCTTCAAACTGAACGTCCGGCTTGGAAGTACTATCCTTTAATGTCAACATCCTGATGGATCGATCGATTTAAGATTCCTCGGCTTCGACACTCCTCGAAATTCTTCATTTCGACGATCTGTCTCGCATAGAGGTTCAACCTCTAAAACCCGGGAGGGAAGTGACGAATATGATCCCGATAACAATGACAAGGGTAAAGTCAGAGGAGTAGACTTCTCTGGTCCTATCCCAAAGGTTTATTATCAACAATCCACCAAAGTCCATGAGCCGCCCCTAGATTCCGAAAATCTTTATCATCCAGGCAGTCCTACAGCCTCAGATATGGAACCCCCCCTTCCATATCACGCCAGAAAATTCAGACTGACCCTAGCTTACTCGTTATCAAATCTGATGAAGAGTATATAACCAACCCCATCTTCAAGATTCCTGAATTC
>NW_025833731.1:0-2311 GCF_002878395.1 Capsicum annuum
ATAAAAGAAATTGACCTTATTAATGTTAGTGTCAATATAAAATCGTAGTTTGCTAACTAATAACAAATGACAATTTATAGTCAAATGAAATGGTCTTGTCTCTATTTACTCCATTTTGATATTGGTGGGCAAAGTATAAACGAAAATCTATACCCA
The DNA here is from genome assembly GCF_002878395.1 of Capsicum annuum. Lineage (NCBI taxonomy): Eukaryota > Viridiplantae > Streptophyta > Magnoliopsida > Solanales > Solanaceae > Capsicum > Capsicum annuum. The sequence goes on from NW_025833731.1 coordinate 157, forward strand.
GCCCCCAGTTCACCATGCCAAGCTCGAAAATTAGACCACCTTCTTGTTAGCATTTTTACCCTGATTTTTTTTACCAAATTTAAGTTTTATTTTTGTAGAAGGAAAATAAAAATAATATCATAATTACTTTTACGTTTGCTAAAAGAAAAATATAAAACTTTTTCATATTTGGCTAACCTCTTTCTAAGAGAAAAGATTTTAGAACTCTATAAATAGAAAACCCTCTTCTCATACAAGAATAACATATAGCATCCACACAATGTAGTTATACGAATAACATATAGCGTCCACAATGTATTCATTAAAGAATCTTTGTTTAGAGGGAGATTTCTCCCAATAGGTTTTGAAGTTTTTCAATATTATTTTTAATATGTAGGTCGTTTGACCACTCATATCAAAATATTTTTTAATACTATATTTTTCTTTGTCGTCTTGATTTCTCGTCTCATAGTTTGCAACTAGTAGCTTCCGCATGACGCCCTCTCGATTTCGAACCCAACAAGTGATATCAGAGCCAATGGTTCAAAGATCAGATGGTTCGATTGAGGATAGTTTAAGAGCAAAGTTGCAACAAATTTGATGATAATGAAGATATATGTCCAAAAACTACATGTGGAGACGATTGTCAATCATATTTTCAATAATCCTGCTACTATATATTTGAAAATAAAGCTAATTTTTAACGCTTCAATATTTTTTACCCGGAAGGGCTCATATATTTGTTAACCCAAAAGCTCCATTTTTAAGCATGTCAAACAGCAGTGATGAAGACTATGTGAAGAACAAAGATCAAAGATGGGAAGAAGGCGGATCAAGTGAAGAAAAATCAAGTCAAAAAGAGGAGATTTGTTAGGGTTTTTGCCCTAATTTTCTTACCAAATTTAAGTTTTATTTTTCTTAGAAGAAAAATAAAAGTAATACCATAATTACTTTTACTTTTCTTGAAAGAAAAATATAAAACTTTTCCATATTTGGCTAACCTCTTTCTAAGAGGAAAGATTTTAGAACTCTATAAATAGAAAACCTCTTCTCATACAATAATAACATATAGCATCCACAATGTAGTCATTAAAGAGTCTTTGTTTAAGGGAAATTTCTCCCAATAGGTTTTGAAGTTTCTCAATGTTATTTTTAATATGTAGGTCATTTGACCACCCATACCATAATATTATTTAATATTATATTTTCCTTTGTCGTTTTGATTTATCGACTCATAATTTGCAACTAGTAGCTTCCGCATGATGCTCTCTCGATTTTGAACCCAACACTTCTCAGATTGGCATGCATTTATTTATCTTTGGTACAAAATTTTGTCCCTACTCTATCTTGTATAAAAGTAGTAGTACTCTAGGCATCAATATACTTTTGAAGCTTTCTTCACCAGGAGTAAACTTTAAAATTCTACCGCTTGCTTCATCCTTTTAACTTCTTCCTCACTCCCCAACCTTTTCTTCTGTAAAACAAAAAAGGAAAAGAAAAGGAAACATCTCAAGTTTAAGCCTCTGAGAACAATCGTGAATCCTATTCCTGGAGAAATGATTGTCCAAAATACTCTCAAGGATAGCACCAGAATCTCTTCTCCAATTGAGTTGTACATCAAAATCGTGGAACTCTTAAATATCGAGCCCCAAATTCATTCGACTACACACTCAGCAAACAATTCTTTCAAAAATCCCCTATGCATACAATTTTTAGATACTTCTTTATACATCAATAGATGGAACTTTATTGCATTATATATATGGCTGTCAAGTGGGCTGGGCCGGGCCAACCCAGAATTGGCCCGTGTTATTTAACCTGGTTGAGTGTCGGGCCGGGGTCGGGTTGGGGTCTAAGTGGGCCGGCCGGTCCGGGCCCAACAGTAAAAAAATCAAAAACCACCCTAACCCAGCCCACTTAACCCAACCTGGTCAAACCCACCTAAACCCAATCAAACTCGTTTAAAAAACCGGTCAAAACCGGTCAAAAATATATAAAAAAAAAATTCAATATACATTATATATACCCACCTATATACATTATAAATATGTTAAACAATATATATACACTATATATATAGTATATACTACATTAGAATTTAAAAAATATATACACATATACACAATTACACATATATACGCACCATCCAAATATATATGTACTACTTTAAACTTTA
>NW_025833732.1:0-1147 GCF_002878395.1 Capsicum annuum
AGACTTGTGTTTTTCCCTCCAAATACTAATTGTTTTCCATTCCAAAAATATAAGGACTACAAATTCCAAGAATGGTGATTTAAACTTGTGTAGCCCCGTGACCAATTAGGGGGTGACACATCACCAATTACTGTTCACACGACAATTTTTAAGCTTAAATTTGATCTTCTAGTTTCATTTTGTTGTTTCTTTTATTTTTTCCAATACTAACTTACAAGCTAGTAACCACTTACTAGATTGTGAGTTAGTTTGAAATCGTTCTTTGTGTTTACGTTCTTGTGTATTTTTTTTTCTATTTTGGAGTCATTGTAAACATTGGAATTCACCCCTTAACACCTCACGAAGTACAAACAAGCATACAACACTTGTGAGATTAAGTGTGAGGAATTCAAGAACAAAGAATAAAGAGAGAGTGTGAGGATCTTTCTTTTACAACTAACCCATTTGTTTTTTTGTAGTGAAACTTCTTGGCTAAACTCAATTGAGTCGGATGATATTGAAGGTAAATCTCAAGATGGAGAGGAAGTCAAGGTGTAAAATAAAGACGTTGTCCGAGACTTGAAATTGTTGTGTCCTCGGTTTCTTCTTATTTTGTGGACTGTTTTGGAGCCATTTTCATTTGGCTAGTGCCATGAATTTGAGGTCAAATTCCTCTCAAAATGGAGAGGATGATACAAGCACGATCATAAAGATGAATGTTTTTGAGTATTTTGGATGTAATCTCAGAGGTGTACGAGTTGAAGTGTTAAAAAGGGCTCCAAACTGCCCCTAAAAACACACCATGGGTGCCTATTTGACTACTTGGTCATTAAAGAGCCTTTTTGTCATTTTATCTTTTTATTTGTAAAGTACTATAAATCGAAAAATATAGGGTTTTAGTTCATTAGTTTTTGTTGGATATTGTTGAAAGAACACATATCTTGAGAGAGAGGGTCTCTAGGCCTAAACTAGGACATGAACAAGTGTGGATTCACTTGTAATTGTGTATTGCTTGGAAATGTTGGTGCTTGAGCGGTGGAATCCCTCTTGTGTCACATAAGAGTGTGGTTTGTGTGGTCTAGTGAACCATTTGGTTCTTGTTGTTCTTGTAATCTTGTAATTGTTGGATTGTTGTTATTGTAGTGTTGTTCCTCTCGTTATTGTTGTT
>NW_025833733.1:0-2950 GCF_002878395.1 Capsicum annuum
TGTTCCAATGTGGTCATTTCTCCATAATCATGTATTTGTTTTACCATATGCCATTTCAGTTCTTTTTCATTTAGTTAGGCCGTCTAGTCTGTAGATCTTTTTTTTGGCTTGCTCAACATAGCTTTAGTTTTTACTTTACTAGTCTCTTGTCTTTTACCTTTTCAACTTTTATCCCTAAATTAGCTAAGTGTGGCAATTGACATTTATATTCCATCTTCAGATCATTTATATTCCATCATGTCGAATACTAGTTTGGTATGAAGTAACGCTAAGTGGGACTATAATGCTCATATTGATTTTATTGAGGTGTGTGAAAGAGAAATTAGAAAAGGAAATAGACCGAACTCTCATTTGAGTAAAGATGGATGGAAAAATTTGGTTGATGCGTTCTATAGTAGGACGAGAAGAAACTATACTAAAACACAGTTGAAAAATAAGTGGGATAACATGAAACAGGACTAGGCTTTTTTTAAGTAGTTGATGAGAGACAATACAGGTTTAGGTTGGGATGCCACAAAATGCAGATGATGATTGGTGGAAGCAAAAGATTAAGGTACGTCTCTCACATTATTCTATATTTCTTTGTTATTTCTCTCATTATTTGATTTACTTAAGTAGCTTTTTTTTGGATTTTTTTCGTTTCAGATGGATCATCGATATAGGAGGTTTAGGAATATGGATCTTTCTCTCATACATTATGATTATGATGCATTATTTTTGGATATTGTTGCTACGGGATAAAAAGCAAGCGCCGCCAATGAAGAACAAATTTTTGAAAATGAAGAAGATTTGAACAAAGAAAAAATAAATGATTTTGATGATTTTGAGAAAGAACACTTCATTAATCTCAATGATGAAGGAAGTGATGAAAGTGATGACCCAAATGATATTAATTCTCCTATGTTTCCCAAACCATCATTAAAAAGAGCTTTTAACTGATGATATAGGAATTAGCAGTCGAGTAAAAAAGAGTAAGACAAAATCTGCTAGAGAGGAACTACACTCTTTAGTTGAGTTAATGTCAAGCAAGAGTACTGCTACATCTCATGCGGCGGAGGATCCCACCATTGATAAGTGTATGGACTTTTTGGCAAGTTATCCCGAAATTGATATCTCGTCTGAAATCTACAACTATGCAGTGAATTTGTTTCTAAAGAAAGACGTCCATCAAATATTTCTTAAGACGACTAGTGATGAAGTGTCTTGGTTTGCATATAACTATCAGTTATACCTTCTTAAGAAATAGTGAAGGATGTATTCGGTTTATTGTAGTACTTTTGTTGTTTGATGTTTGTTAGTATGGTTGTACGCGTAAACTTAAAACACTATGTCTGTAAAACCTTTTTAAAATTGAGTTGGCTTTATTTGTATTGTTGTATGTGTGTGTGTTTTATACATATGTATGTTCTATTGTTTTTCACTTAGATGAAGAGTATGCAGTGATATATCGTAGTACATCTTATAAATTAAAATATGTTGATCTATCATACTCTACTAATATGAGGATTATGGGATTTTGATACTCCCATATTCTACTGATGTGAGGTGTTTTTGCTTTTCTAGTTAAATGGAGAGTTTGGATATTAGCATATCTCCTGATTTAAGTGAATTTTTAAATGAAGAAGATGAAGAATTAGAAAAAGTTTGCCGAGAGCAAGAAGAGGAGTGGATGACTTTGTGTCAACTAGCAGGTAAATATGTTTTGACGTATTGTAAAAAGTACTTATGTAAGGAGCCTTGTCGTACATCAAAGCGCTCTGGACATATATTTATTCAAGAGATATTATGAAGAAATGAAACTCGTTGTTATGAAAATTTTCGATTGAAGAAAGCGGTGTTTATTGATTTATCCAATGACTTAACCGAAAAATATGGGCTTAAAGCCACTCGTGGAATTTCTACACATAAAATGTTAGGCATGTTTTTGATGGTTTGTGTACATGAAGCGGGAAATTGAATGATACAAGAAATCTTTCAACATTCTGGAGAGACGGTTCATAGACACTTTCATAGTGTGTTAAATGTTGTTTGTAAGCTTGCAAGAGATATCATTAGACCACATTTAAATTATAATGATGGTGTAGAAGCTCACAAGCAATGTAACGAGCGATATTTTCCCTTCTTTAAAGTAAGTTACACTTTCTCCAAATATATACTTTATTATACTTAATATTTAATTTCTCTCTTGATTATTTTCTTAAGTTAAATTTATATATGTATATACTTGTAGTATTGCATTGGGGCACTTGATGGCACACATGTTAAAGCTAGATTGCCGCGAGGTCAAGAAATTCCGTATATTGGTCGTAAAGGTTATCCGACTCAAAATATTCTTGCCGTTGTAGATTTTAACATGTGTTTTACATTTGCATTGGCTGGATGGGAAAGATTGCTCATGACAATCGTATATTTCGTGAGGCTCTTTGTAGAAAAGAACTCAACTTGCCACATCCATTGAAAAATAAATATTATCTAGTTGATTCTGGATATTCCCACACGAAGGGATACATGGCTCCTTACAGAGGAGATAATGTGAGGTATCACCTTTCTGACTTTTGGCGTGGTACAACACGACAATTGCGGGAGCCAAAGGGATTTATTGAAAAATTTAATTATTTGCATTCTTCTTGTAGAAATATAGTAGAACGTACATTTGGTGTATGGAAAGCGAGATGGTCCATTTTGCGCGACATGCCTTACTATAACATTGACACTCAAAGGGATATCGTAATTGATACTATGGCCATTCATAATTACATTAGAAAGAAATGCAATGTAGATAATGCGTTTCAAGCAGCTGAGAATGAAAGATATATCCCATCGGTTGATTTTGATGTAGGCTCAACTTCAACGGCTAACAATATGGACGGCGAAAATATGAGTGAGGAAAGTAATGTGCATTGGGTGTGGTTTCGTGATATGATTGCTAATGATATTTATAATGCTTAAT
>NW_025833734.1:0-1108 GCF_002878395.1 Capsicum annuum
TTTATTGCATATACTATTATCAATTTAGCATGGCTTCTTTGATTATGTTGTTTTATACATACTTGATTTTTTTTTATACTTCACTTAAGTCGAGGTACTATCGAGAATCCGTTCGGAGAGTTTTTAATTTATGCCTTTATTGGCTTTCAGTTATCATCCGGTGCATGCTCCTTTCCTCTTCACGTTCTCGGTCTTAGGCTCGCGTTCATGGAGCTCCATTGTCCTTACCTTCGTGTTCTCAAAGGGTCGTGTCTTTCTTCTTGTGTTCGTGGCCAGAGGCCCGTGTTCGCGATGAGGCAACCTCGCGATCGCGATCAAGGGCCTGTGTTCGCAAAAAACCAATGACCTGGATAGATTAAACATCCTCTTTCTATATTCACAAGGCAGAAATAAGACTATATACACATTCTACCGACCTTCCCACACCCCACTTATAGAATTACACTCGTACGTTATTGTATAATTTGCAAAGTCTCTTTACATATATGAATAAGCAATCTAGGGGTGCACATCGGTCGGTTTGGTTCGGTGTAGACACATAATTTTGTCCCTCCCCGAAAGCATTCTTACCATTTTACCCTCGTCTTAGTGTGTGCCCTCACCCGTGTGATAACCCCTTCACAAAACGACAAAAATAATAATTCCAAACTAATTTTATCTTATTCCAACAACCCTTTCCTATTAAAAATGACACATCACCATCACCACCCTAACTATCCATGTGATCCCCCTCCTTTTTCTTGTCCACAAAGAGAGAATATATGGGGGACCCACCAAAATTCCTACATCATAACAAATCCATGCCCATTATAAAAGAAAAATTCTAAGAGGGAAAAGGAGGCTCATTCTTTGATCATCATCTTCTCCACAATAACAACAATCACAAAATAATCTTCCTCACAAGAACAACAACAACAACAACAACAAAAAGGGGCGCCGGTGGACAGTAATTGGTGAACAGTACCGGTGAACAGTAACGACGTGAATAGTGATGGTGAACGGGTCATTATTTACCGAGTTGGATTGTTGGTGTTAAGGTTCGGCTTGAGGTTTTCAGGTGCAGACTCTCTTTATTCGAATAACATTGAGTTTGAAAGCTTCAAATTTA
>NW_025833735.1:0-4091 GCF_002878395.1 Capsicum annuum
CTGTCATTCCATACAAAAATATTTATCCAATCTAGAGAAAATATACCAACTAACTAATCTCTGTCAGCTAACTAATTAATGCTACAATAATAACTAACCGACTAATTATGTAACTAATTCTGTGAAAGTAATACAAAAATAATTATCCACCGTGTTCAATAGCTTCTATGGAAATAAAGAATTTTATTTCAAATAATACGAAATTGGATTGTAGGTACCTATTTCCTACACAATGGTAATGAGAGTGGGGCAACCAGGCCCTCCATCTAGCCAAAGAAAAGTATATGAAACACTTTTGGAAATCAAAAAGGAAATTGCAATAATTGTTTTTTATTTATTTTCAACTGATTCAAAAAGTGATTTTAAATATTTATTTGTTCAGTATATAACATATTCTAGACTGTGGTTTTTCCCTTTCACCCCTATAATTAATCTGGTTTGTTCTTCTTGAAAGTTGGACCATAGTTTTTTTCTTTATTTTGATGGGGTTTTCCACCTAAAATTTTAGTGTTCTTATTTCTCCACCTATAAATGATTATAAATATTCTTGCAGGCACTTTGTGATTTCAATAAAATCTTCTTTTTCAACGAAAAACATTTTATAGCTCACATGGTTTAAGTGATAATGAAAAATACTTTCAATAGAAGATCTTACATAAAGTGTTAGCATTTGATATGAGGGACTACGACAAATTACCATGCAACACGCTTGATTGTTGTAAGGACCTTATTTGTGAAATCTTAATTTTTATGTGTTTCAATCATTCCTTCCTTCCCTATAGTTATTACATGTTGATCTTGGAGTGTGGAGATGATTTTCATGATTTTCGATGCAGCCCGGAAATATTTTAGGTGAGTTTGTGCTTTTTTGAAGCTTTAAAAGCCATACACTTGACCTCAGTCAATATTTAATATTTGGAGTACCAGATGGTAATTTGGATAGTTCCATTAGGTCCTAAATTTCAAATTTATTTTAGTAGAAACGTAGATTCGGGTTTGGAGATTTTAATTTACATTTCGATCGTCCATTTGAAAAACAAGTACAAGCCTTAAAGGGTCCCAGGTTAATTTTTTAATATGATCTTCTTTAAAAATTCAAAATTATTATTGAGTCCAAAATAATAAAATTAGTCTAGTAGCATAGGTTGTTTGTATTCAAGGGATTCTAAACAAACCCCGAGGGTTTGATCGAAAACTTAGCCTTTTTTGCTAAGTTGCTAGTTCAAGACATTAGCTAATGCAGTCACTTAAGAAAATTGGTCACCAAGGCGGAAGCTGCTTAAGTTCCAATGGGCCACTAAAGTGGAAGCTTATTAAGCACCCAAAGGTCGTTTTAGAGGTGACCTCTTTAGCGGCCATACTCACTAGAGCAGTCAACCTGCATATATACCTCATTTTTCGCAACTTTTCACCATTTTTGAACATTTGAGATTTGGGTTTGGGAAATATTTGAGGTTTTCTTCTTTATTTGAGCTTGGGTAAGCTCCAAAAATATAGTTTCATTATGTTACTTTGATTATATCTTCGAAAACATAATTTAATCATGATTTTAAAATGGAATTTTGACGTTTTTCTAGTAAAGCATAAAAATGATTTTTCTTCATTTTAAACTTCATTTTAAACCCATTTTGCATAGGTTTTCAATGTAAATTCCATTAACTGTAAGAAACCGCAAGATCCTAGCTTAACTCTGTCGTTTAGATCACAAAAAGATGTCCCAGACTTAGAAATTTCAGTCAAGTGTTTATACTTAGAATTATTTTAGCCTTCATAATTTGGCGATCTTATTTTACGACCCTTATGACTTTGAAATGCCGATCCTTGAATTGAATCATAAGAAGGTGTGTTAATAGGTCACTTCAGACGAGTTTGAAATTCTTTAGACCTCGTTTGAAGCTTGGTTGAGTGACCAAAACTGTGGGTCAACATGATTTTGATATGTCGCATCGCCTATCGTGTCGACAGAATATTTCCTCAACACTCAGTGCAAATTATACAATGCAAACTCGATGTGGCACATTAGTAATCACGTTAACACCATCGACGCGAGATGTTGGTCTTTGCATCCCTAGACACATTTTCAGTAATTAAAAACCCGCATCTGTAGGGGCAATTAGGTTAAATTCTCTACCGTATTCAGCCCCAAAATGCATAATTATGCTACCCAAAAGGTAAAAATTCATTATTTCTCTCAATTCCTCTCAAGAACAAAACCCTAGGGCATCCAATTTCAAATCAAGCTTCAATAACACGCCATCAATCCTTATGAATTTGACTAACATACTTATGAATTTGCTTACCAATGTATGTTAGGTGTTCATCCTTGGGTTTCCTTCCACCTTTGGAGTTCAAGAACCTTTTATAAAACTATAAGTTGATTGCTTTCATGAATTTCATGTGAATTTGATTGTATTCATGATTATAATATTATTTGAGTTTTAATCCATGATTTATTACAAGTTTTATATGAAGTAATTAATATGTATGTAGGGTTATGTCGATTTATGTTAAAAGCCCTTGAAATTATGAGTTGGGATTGTGGTCATGATCCTTGCATGTTGATTATCATTATCTGTATAAAGAATTCCTCTCAAGTGTTTGATAAAATGTTCATGTGAGTTGAAGGGTGAAACCATGACATAATAGTATGTGCACAAGTTCATGCCCCTCAAGTGTTTGACAAAATGTCTAAATGAAAGCATTGTTAGCAAGCTACTATTGTTATGTTATTATGACCATGCCATGTTTTACTTTCAATGCTATCGAGTCCTGGGGTTGTTCAACACCAGAAATCTAGTTGTTTACCTAGAATTACAGTAGTTTCAGAATAGTCGCAGTGATGTTACGTAAAGTAGAACTCAGTCAGTTACCGAACTCAGTGTATTCAGTTAGTAAATAGAACTCAATGAACTCAGTCTAGTTCAGTTAGTTAGCATGATCAGTCACAGTTTGGTCAAGCCTAGAAAAGTCTAGAAATTAGTTTAGTGTCTATTTAATTGGGAGTAGAAATTAGCACCGAGCGGACCCAGGGATGGGGACATTCCTATCAGTAAAGGGTTTGACCCTTAGCAGCGACCCCTGCATTATAGAACTACATAGCCAGCATAGGTTGAGATATCTTCCTACCAGATAAGGGTTGATACATCTCATACGAGTTTTGTTGCCAGTGAGGGTTGACGATATGTCTTCTTATTAGATAGGGTTAATTCACAGCCATTGTTAGTATCTCTTAGCAAGGTGCTAACACCCTTCCAATTAGGGTCACAGGTTGGACACCAACTCAGTTTATAATCCGGGTATGTCTGTTAAATAATCACTCCCATAATGCAATTTTAGTTCAGACTCAGTATAAAACTTCAATTCAATTTTTAGAATTAGGACTATCAAACACAGTCACCCAGCTCAGTACGAAACTAAGTTTAGTTCCATAGAATCAGGATTGTCAGAAATAATCACCCAGTTATCAAAAATTCAATTCTCAATGATCTTAGTTATAGTAAAGCATATTTGCACATAGCATTGCATAATCAGTAATCACAATAGTTTTAGATATACATGTACTCTCATTTAGTTATTTTCATGTTACTCAACTAGTTATTATTCATACATATGAACCCTTACATATCATCCTACCTCACTTAGCATACCAATACATTCAAAGTACTGATACATACTTTTTATATTGCGCTATGTTGTCTTATATCATAGGTTTAGATGCACAGGCTCCTGACCATACTTAGCATCCCAACCTATCAGTAGCCCAGAATGAATACCCAGCTACGGTTCAGGCCAACCCAGTGGCCAATATTTCTGCAGCTAGAGTTTGGGACTTCACCCAAATGAATCCTCCATTATTTACAAGGTCTAATCCTGAGGAAGACCCACAAGAATTCCTTGACATGGTGTAGAAAGTCACAGATATCATGGGGGTAAATTCTAGTGAGAGTGTTAATTTAGCTGCATATCAATTGCAGGATATGGCTCATTCATGGTTTAAGCAGTGGAAGACAGATAGGGGTAAAGATCGAAGGCTCGTAGAAAATAGGAGGAGTTTGCTACTACTTTCCTTGATAGGTTCTTCCTACTAGAAT
>NW_025833736.1:0-1386 GCF_002878395.1 Capsicum annuum
AAAAATCATGATTTCTAAACTGTTAGAATGAATTAAAGATGGTTTCTTTGCCCATGAAATTTTAGGAAAACCTCACGTACCTTAATTTATGACTCTTGAATGAACTCGTGCTTTAGGGATGCTATTCGAACAATTGATGGGTGCCTCTTGTAGCCCTCATAATGGGGATTTCAACTCTCAAAGAACTATTAAAACCTATGGTGAAATCTTAAGATATTTTGATCTTTGTGTTGAAACCTTAAGAAGTGTTCTTGGTGATTTTGAGAGAGAATGACCTTATTTTGGTGTTTGGGGGATTTAATCCAATGTTATGGCTGAATAAGGAGTGTAAAATAACACTTTTTCCCTATAAAATGCGAAAACAGGACCTGGAAATTGGGTGTGTGCGACAGAGCGTGCGTCGCACGCTAATCGCGCGATGCTACTATCTTAGTCATAAAAATGGCCATAACTTTTTGCTCGGGTATTGTATTTTGACGAAATTTTTATTGTTGGAAAGACAATTTGAAGATCTTTAATTTTGATATACAGTAGGACCATTAATTCATTATATATAAAGAGTTATGATCGATTGAATTTGACCTATGTTTCGACGCTCACTCAAACTCGAACGATAGGAAAGTTTTCAACTCGTCCTTGAGTTAGGGAACCAGTATAATCCCGTGCCCTCCATGCGATCAAAGCTTGATTCTTCACATAGTAATATTGAATGATGTGGAGAAAGCTAAGGTGGCCATTATTCTCGTATTAGCATACCCTCTAGCGCTTTAACTCTTATTTCTATTAGTTCAACCTTTAAAAAAAACTCAACTTAGATTCTAACACTTAACATGGATATCACCAAGTCTTTGATGAACCAATTCTACTTCCATCATAGCCCACCAATATCACGACTCCAAACTTATGTCTCTCTACCATGAGGACCAATATCATATCAAAAGGATCAACACTATCAATCAAAACTTCTTAACTTGGCCATTTAGAACACCATGTACCATCTAACTAGTCTTTCTCCATCTAGCAACTTAACGATACTACTAGACACATGTAGCATGCAATAACCTTAGAAATTGCTGCAACTCCATATCACTTTGGGCATATTTATACATCATGCATACAACATCATACTTCACTACGACTCAAATAAACTTAAGCTCTTGCGTACACTGTTCAAGCCTATTAGATAACTTTCCTATAACTAGTATCATTAACCAAGAAATCATCACATCTACCTTCATGGCCATCAACTGTTCATCAACTGTTCAAACTTAATGTCTAGTGCTAAACATGGTTTACAATCCAACCTTACACACAATTCTCACTTGGAAAAAAATATTATATAAAACACCAAGGAACACTAGTACACTAGAACTCCACAACAATAAA
>NW_025833737.1:0-4056 GCF_002878395.1 Capsicum annuum
TAATCTCAATCCAGAAGGAAAACAAAATAGAGTTCTTATAAGATTCATGGCCAACACATACTTAAATAGTAAGAAAGAAACTGACCACCCAGAAAGCATTCACATCAAAGGCGCAATCCAAATATATAGAACCCATTACTAACCCCACAATGTCTGCAAGAACCTTTGGTGCTTTTATCAGTCCTTCATCCCCTCCTGTTGCGCTGTTGTCACGAATTCCTTCACCTACGCACAAATTCAAAGACTCCTCTATCATATTTCTCTAAAAACTATTGTAATCAGTTGACAATTTTGTGCTAGGAAATACGCGATGACAAACTGTTACCAAAGGCAAATGAAGTGTCATATGCAATGGCTTAACTGGAATCTTCACTATCTGAAACAAGTACGACCTTAAAACTTTGAAGACTTACAGAATAAAGCAAAAGGAACATGCATATTGGATAACATGCAACTGTCAGGTTTCAGAATTAGACAAGCCAAACCAAAGGACTTTTTAGATTAATTCATTTCATAATTTTTGGAAACTTGCTTATATGATCAATCCATATAATAATCGGGAGGATTTCTCCCAAGTTCATATTTTCTATTTTGTTTAATTTTATAAAGGAAGTAACTCCCTAACATGGAGGAGTCCTCCACAACTTAGATGGCCAAACTGTACTTTGACATTCATCTAGATAAAAAAGGGCAGCCCGGTGCGCTAAGCTACCGCTATGCGCGATGTCCGGGGAAGGGCTTCACCACAAGGGTGTATTGTAAGCAGTCTTACCTTGCATTTATTATTGAAGATATCAACAACAGAATATGAAAGACATGGTTATTTGTTTATCTCCATATTTTCTTTGTCTTAAGTCATTAATAATTTGCTTAGATAAGCTTTGAATTGTTAGTTATTTTTTTTTAGTATTTTTGTTTCAGTCAAATTGCAGGTCTATTAGTTATTGGTTAGGAGTATGTTGAGTCCTAGTAATAAGCAATGACTTGCTTATAAGTTTGTAAGCCTATATATACTGGCTATTTGCATCAATAAAGGATTAGTTCTCTGATTTTCCATCAAATTTTCTATCAGCTTTTTTGTTTAATATTCAACATCTGGTATCAAAGCCAGGTTCTTTTAGGTGTTGTCAAGATGGGTGATCTTCAAGTAGTTGGTGGAATCAAGAAACTCAACAACCAAAACTACAATTCTTGGTCTACATGAATGATGTCTTACTTGCAAGGCCAAGACTTGTGGGAAGTAGTAAACAGAAATGAGGTTACGTCTCCAGAAGCTGAAGACACGAATGGTATCTTACGGAAATGGAGAATCAAAGTGGGTAAAGCAATGTTCGCCTTGAAGACCACAATCGAAGAAGATGTACTAGAGAATATACGTGATACCAAAACTCCACAAGAAGCTTGGGATACATTCGCCAAGCTGTTCTCCAAGAAGACTGATACGAAGCTCCAAATCTTAGAGTCTAAGTTGCTGTCAGTGTCACAATGCGACATGACGATCTCACAGTACTTTCATAAAGTAAAGTCGCTATGCCAGGAGATTTCTGAGTTGGATCCGGAGGCTCTTATTGGTGATACTAGGCTAAAGCGCATCATCATTCATGGATTGAAGCCAGAATTTAGGAGCTTTATTGCTGCCATACAAGGATGGCTAGTTCAACCGCCGCTGGTAGAATTTGAATCTGTTAGCTGGTCAAGAAGCCTTAACTAAGCAAATGGGAGAAATCTCGTTGAAGAAGGAAGAAGAGGCAATCTATGCCAATTGAGGCAGGTGGAATTCCCCAGCATACCACTAGTATATCCAAGAAGAATAATGATATGGCAAGAAGTCATCAGGGCGGAGAGAGTGTTCGTGTAAGAGGAGCTTCGTAGAATCAAGACGACGGTAAGAAGTTTCTAGGGAAGTGTTACAATTGTGGAAAAAAAGGTCATATGGCGAAAGATTGTTGGTCAAAGAAAAAGACTATTGAGAGCAATGCTGCTACATCAAATAGTGAAGAAGAGTGGGATGCAGATGCATTCTTTGTTGTAGAAGAAGAAGAATTGGCTCTCATTACAATGACAAAGACAATTGATTACGAGAAGGATTGGATTGTCGACTCGGGATGCTTAAATAATATGACGGGGGACAAAGAAAAGCTGCAGTACCTGTCAGAGTATAAGGGCAGCAGGGTAGTCGTAACGGTGAACAACTCAAAGTTACCGATAGCTCACATTGGTAATACAATAGTTTCTCCTCAACATAGTTATATCGAGGTACCGCTCCAAAATATTTACTATGTCCCAGGTATGAAGAAAAATTTTCTCTCTATGGCACACTTAACATCTTCTAGCCATTTTGTTCTATTTGGATCACAAGATGTGAAGATCTATAGGAACCTGAAGATTATAGAAGAACCGGTGATGAAAGGTCAAAGGTTGGAATCAGTTTATGTAATATCTGTAGTAGCTGTATATGTAGACTAGACGAAAAAGAATGAAACAGCAGACGTGTGGCACATGCGGCTGGGTCACGTTAGCTTTTCCAAATTAGAGGTGATGATAAAGAGGTCGATGTTGAAGGGACTTCCATAACTTGAAGTGAGAAAAGACACAATATGTGCAGGCTGCCAATATGGAAAAGCACATCAACTGCCTTTTGAAGAACCCTACGTTCAAGCAAGAAAACCATTGGAGTTGGTGCACTTCGATGTGTTTGGGCCTGTGACACAAGCTTTCATAGGTGGGATGAAGTACATGGTGACTTTTATTGATGACTATTCAAGGTATGTGTGGATTTACTTTGTGAAAGAAAAATCTGAAACTTTTTCAAAGTTTAAAGAATTTAAGAAGGTAGCAGAAGTGAAAGTTGGCAAAAGAATTTGTTGTCTATGCAGCGATAATGGGGGAGAGTATACCAAAGACAAGTTCTGTGATTTCCTTGAAGAAAGCCGAATACGTCATCAGTTCACATGTGCTAGCACTCCACAACAGAATGGCATAGCAGAAAGGAAGAACAGGCACCTGACAAAAATTTGTCGAAGCATTCTTCACGCGAGGAACATACCAGGACATTTTTGGGCAAAAGCAATGAGGACGGCTGCATTTGTGATCAACAGGCTTCCTCAACAAAGGTTATGTTTTATTTCACCTTTCGAAAAATTATGGAATATGAAACCTTCTGTTAGTTATTTTTGAATTTTTGGATGTGTTTGCTATGTATTTGTACCTGATCATTTACGTAGAAAAATGGAAAAGAAGGCTGTCAGATTATTTTTGTAGGATATGACAGTCAAAGAAAAGGGTGGCGATGTTGTGACCCGACAACCGAAAAGTGTTACACATCCCGGAATGTGGTGTTCGATGAATCTTCTTCATGGTGGTCATCAGACAAGGAAGTACTGCCAGAATCAGATGTTCTTAAAGATGTGGTGCAATCTTCTCAAATCCAATTGGGTTTAGAAGAAGAAAAAGATGCAGATGACGAAGACAATGCGAAGAAGGTGTAGCCCAATGTCCCTGGCAAACTGGTGTGTATCAACAACCATGTGAACAAGCTAAATCTAGTGGAGTGGAAACACTAACTCAACTCAGAAAATCAACAAGATTCAAAAAGCCAAATCCAAAGTATGTCAATGCCACAATAGTGGAGGAAGAAGGTGCAAATGAGCCTGAGACGTTTGAAGAAGCATCTCAAGATCAGAAGTGGAATAAAGCTATGAAAGAAGAAATGGCAGCACTAAAACAGAATCAGACTTGGGAGCTTGTACCAAAACCAAGTGATGTGAAGCCGATATCTTGCAAGTGGGTGTTCAAGATAAAGCATCGAGCAGATGGGTCAATCGAAAGGCATAAGGCTCGTTTGGTGGCTCGTGGATTTTCTCAACAATATGGACTAGATTATGATGAAACTTTTAGTCCAGCTGCAAAGCTTACAACTGTACGAGTCCTATTAGCACTTGCAGCTTGTAAAAATTGGAATTTGTGGCAAATGGACGTGAAGAATGCATTTTTGCATGGGGAGCTGGATCGGGAGATCTACATGGATCAGCCAATTGGCTTTCAAAATCAAGATTA
>NW_025833738.1:0-5750 GCF_002878395.1 Capsicum annuum
AACAGCTATGGAAGAATTACACAAGATATTCACCACCTACAAAAGGATAACGAAAGAAAATCTATTTTACATAAAGTGTTATACTGCAACGGCAGAGATACTATATAACAAAATAAAACCAGTTATACAAGTTGTAAAGATAGGACTAACTAGAGATATGATCATACCAGAAGATATTACACAGCAACCGGAGATACCCAGAATTGAGATACCTGACTTCTACGCAAATAAACGACTTATCGGACTAGCTACAATTATCCAAGAACTAGCAAATAATTATACTAATGGAAATCCAATATGGAGCTATTATTCGAGAGATCATCAAATGATTTACTCTAATTCAAAAGAGCTGGTTTACAACACCATGTAAACAGAAAGTGAGAGCAAAAAGAGTTAATAATAAAATAAGAAAGAAAACTGATTGGATAAAAGGAAGTGAAAAAATTACTCAAAAATTAGAAAATATAAAAAATACTGAAGATACGATAGAACTAGTAGTATTTTCGATAAATAAAACAGAAATAACTATATTTTCAATAAATAAAATAGAAATAATTAAGAAAAAATTAGAACAATTATATAGTGAAGATCCATTAAAATACGACGTTCTTGCTTTCATACCCAGTTTAATTTGTTACACAGGTTCTTATTCAATCCTGTGTTGTAATTTTATAAGTTTTATTGTGAATCGAAGTTTGAATGAAGTTGTTTAAATGATTTCATGCCGGCATAAAGTTCATTATATTCTATCATATTCATATGTATCCGAAAGCATTTCAATTTAGTTGATAAATATGTTGTATGCTTAGGTATTGCGATGGCTTTACTTACATGTTATTTAAAAATTTAATGATGTGTTTAGTTGATCCAAAGTAATTCTTAAAAGCATAATTTAATATTTCATTTTATTTATTTTTTTCTTTCTCGCCATTTTACAGTCATGCATGTAAGTGTTTGTTAATTAGAGTTTCTTGTTTTCATAGTATATGTGTACATGTTTTGTTAAGGCGGACTTTTAAAAAAAAAAATTATAGTGTATATAGTTTGACCTATTAAATAGTAATGAATGGATAATAGAATGGGTTGCATAGAAATAATAATATATGTATAATAACATGGGTTGCATGAAAATAATATATAAATAGTATGCATGCTTCGGTTTTCTGTAAATTTTCTTTTAGTATGTTATTGTAATTCCTAGATACAAGAAATGTTAATATATACTTGAATTGTTATAATAGTTATTTCTTTAATCCATCCTTTTTTATTAATAGATTTTTGTGGGGTCTGATTCGACATGTAAGTCCTATTCTTTAATTAAGGTGAGAATGAGCGAGATGAGTTGTGGATTAACCCAAAACTTTGTTGTAAATTTGAAAAGAAAGAGAGTAAAATTAGATAAGAAAAATTATTTCGAGTTACAAGAGATAAATCAATGTTTTTTTTTAACGCTATACAAGCTTTAGGTACGTTTAATATATTTGTCTCAATTAAGAATGCGGCGTATGCATCTTTCTGAGACGTTTAAAAATAATGCGAGGATGCAACGTTGCACCTCGACAAAGATTTCCTAAAAATTAATTTTTACTAGTTTAATATAAGAGACGTAGACAGATATTTGTGGTATAATAAAAATGATCAAATTAAGGCCTACAAACGATTTATCAAAATAGTTTAAGTTAAGATAAGTCAATAAAAGCGACCGTTCTAGAACCACGGAATTCGAGAGATGCCTCGCACCTTCTCCTCGGTCAACAGAATTCCTTACCCGGTCTTCTATTTTCGCAGACCAAGAAGGAGTCATTTTCTTTTAACTAGGGATTCAAAAAGGTGACTTGGAACACCATAACTCAATTTCAAGTGGCGACTGTAAAAATGATAAAAATAATCCCTATTCAAAACTGTCACTTTAATTGAAAAACCCTTCGACTTTGACCTCCTCGAGCAAAAAAAAGGTGTGACATTGTGTTGTCTTTTTTTGGTAGATAAAACAGATAACAATGTGCAAAAATTGACCGGCTTAAGGTGGGAGAGTTTAACTTCTCCTTCGTTACCTTAAGACCAAAAAATTTTGCTAGAAGACGGTGCACACCGGCTTAAGGTGCAAGAGTTTAACTTCGCCTCCGTCACCTTAAGACCGAAAGATTTTGCTTGAAGACAGTGGACATCGGTTTAAGGTGCGAGAATTTAAATTCGCCTCCATCACCTTAAGACCAAAATATTTTTCTTGAAGACGGAATGATTTTCTTTAAGTATGGGCCCTTTCACCGATGCATTTATGCGATGGTCTTCTCTAAGTATGGGCCCTTTCACCGATGCATTTATGCGATGGTCTTCTCTAAGTATAGGCCCTTTACTAATGCATTTATGCAATGGTCTTCTCTAAGAATGGGTCCTTTAAAATGGTTAGCTTAAGGTTCAAAGGGACAAATCTTGTCCGCCTTAAGGCATGAAAATTTTAAGATCATTTTAAGGATAAACCCGTGAGAGGCTAGCTTAAGGTGCAAAGGGATAAATTTTGTCCACCTTAAGGCATGAAATTTTGAGATTCTTTTAGGGATAAACCATTGAGAGGCCAACTTAAGGTGCAAAGGAATAAATTTTGTTCACCTTAAGGCATGAAAATTTTGAGATCTTCTTAAGGATAAACCCGTGAGAGGCCAGCTTAAGGTGCAAAGGGACAAATTTTGTCCACCTTAAGGCATGAATATTTTGGAATTATTTTAAGGATAAACCCATGAGAGGTCAGCTTAAGGTACAAAGGGAAAAATTTTGTCCACCTTAAGGCATGAAAATTTTGAGATCCGTTTAAGGATAAACCTGTGAGATGCCTTGATTTGAAGACTTGAAAATCTTGTCAACTTTCACTCCCAAATTTGGCACATTGAGCGGCTCAACTTCCAAATTTGGGGAGTTTGGAGACTTCATCTTATGTAAATAAAGCTCATATTTCATTGGAGTTTTCCCTCATGGAGCCGTCAATACTTGGAGTGAGTCCAAAATTTAATTAGAATATTTTCATACTTGGTATCCATATGGTGGATACTGTAGGAATATATTTTTTGACACTCATGCAACTGAACTCAGAATAAAATTCCAAGCGCCTAAGTACCTCAGTAAAGAGGATCAAGTCACAACGTAGTTCTGGGGTAAGTATTTTTTTGTATCCCAACTTTTGCCTAGGCCGCCTCTTTCGAGATTTTCAACCTAGCAAATATTTTTTTGTGTCGTACACAGTTTATACTCTTGCGGGTCAGGAGTGAACATGCAGTTTATACTCGTTCCTTAAGGAGTATCATCTTCCTTCAAGGATAGTACTTCTTCAAGAACTTGTCGTTGATAGGGCCGATTTTCACTCCATCTGCGTTGAAAATCTTGTAAGAACCATTTGAATATGCCTCTTGTATGACATATGGTCCATCCCACTTCAAGGTGAATTTGCCCCCAGACTTACGAGAAGTAATAATGGGCCTTTTTACTGTAAGGACTTGATCTCCAACTTGGAAGCACCTCAAGCGAACCCTTTTATCGAAAGAACGAGATAGCCGGGCTTGATAACATTCAAGATTTTGTTGAGCCTCCAACCTCTTCTCATCAAGATCTTCTAACTCCATAAGACGCAACTTAGCATTTTATTCATCGGTGAGCCCTTCTTGAATAGCCAGTCTCAAAGAAGGTATTTGACGCCCAAGTGGTAGGACTGCTTCAACTCCAAAAGCAAGTGAGTATGGGGTTGCTTGCGTTAGTGTGTGGTAAGTCCTTCTATATGCCCATAAATCTTCTTCCATTTGTTCATGCCAGTCTCGCTTGGACTTAGAGATGACTTTCTTCAATAGATTACATAAAGTCTTATTAAACGCTCTGGCTAAACCATTAGCGGTACCATGGTACATAGAAGACTTGCGCTTCTTAAAGCCAAAGATATCACAAATCTTATTCATCAGTTTGTTATCAAACGGCTTGCCATTGTCGGTTATTATATATTGAGAGATTCCAAAGTGGTAGATGATATTCACTCGGATGAAATTCGCAACATTTTTCTTCTTTACTTCTTTGAGAGAAACAACTTTGGCCTATTTTGAGAAGTAATCTGTTGCGGCCAAGATGTATAAGTGTCCACCAGAAGATTTTGGTAGTGGACCAACAATATCCATTCCCCAAGCATTGAATGGCCAAGATGCTACAGTTGGGTATAATACTTCAGGAGGTTGATGAATAAAGTTCGCATGGAATTGACAAGCTTTACATTTTCTAGCATAGTCCAAGCAATCTTTCACCATCGTTGGCCAATAGTATCCCATCCTTTTAATGAGAAAAAGAAGCTTTGGTCCAAAATTATGCGATCTACAAACTCCCGAGTGTGCTTCTTGCAAAGCTTGAATTGCTTTTTCCTCTCCCAAACACCATAAGAGTACTCCTTTAAATGATCTTCTGTACAATATGTCTTTGTAGTAAAGGAAGCGAGGGGCATGGCGACGAATGTCAGTCCTTCTCCTTGGATCTTCTGGAAGTATCCCATAACATAAATAGTCAATAATGGGTTATTGCCAATCTTCCTTTACAGCTTTGGACATGGAAATGAGGTATTCAACCTTATTTTCTATATCCTCATTTGACGACGGTATTACCCATTCTTAGTGGATAGTAACTCGCATCTGATTTAGAAGAGTCAGGGTTAAGGCCAAAGCAGCTAGGGCATCAGCTTACTTATTTTCTTTCCTTGACATATGCTGGAGGGTTACTTCTCCAAGCCACCCCATCAACTTTTGCGCATAATCGTGATATGGTCGTAGCTCAGACTTTTTGACTTCATAGCTCCCCAAAAGCTTCTTGATCACCAATTGAGAGTCACCAAAGACTTGTAATTGCAGTTGTTTCATATCAACTGCCATCTTAAGTTCAAGTATTAATATTTGATATTCAACAACATTATTAGAGCAACGGTTTATTAGGGTAAAAGAGTATGGGATGACTTCTTCTTGTGGAGTGATGAACACCACACGCACCATCTCCATCTCGATGTGCGGCACCATCAAATTACATCTTCCAGGGGTTTTTGTCTTCAATAACCATTGCATCTTCATCAGGAAGTTCATTGCTCAATTCCCAATCATCAAATATCGAGTGGTCTGCCAAGAAGTCAGCCAATGCTTGTCCCTTTACGGCCTTTTAGAGAACATACACAATCTCAAACTGTTAAAATTGAAGGTACCATATTACAAGTCGATCACTAAGTAATGATTTCGACATTACAAACTTAATGGGATTCGCCCTAGACACAAGACGAACAATATGAGCCTGAAAGTAGTGCTTCAGCTTTTGAATTGAGAAGGCTAATGCCAAACACAAATTTTTGGTTGGAGAATACTTTAGCTCATTTGGTGTCATTATTCTGCTCAGATAGTAAAGAGAGTTCTCTTTGCCTTCATTATTTTCTTAAGCCAGTAGTGCTCCAACTGACCTCTCTTGTGCTGTGACATAGAGTATCAATAGTTTCCCAGGTATGGGTGCTGCAAGAACTGGTGACTTCATTAAGTATGATTTGATACTCTCAAAGGCATTACTACAAGCCTGGTCCCATTTAAAGGGAGTGTCCTTCTTCATGAGATGACTAAATGGTTGACATTTTCCAGCCAAGTTAGAGATGAACCTCCTTAAATATGCTAGCCTTCCTTGAAGGCTTTTTAACTCATGAATGTTTTGAGGCTCGGGCATCTTCAAAATTATATCGACCTTGGCTTGATAAATTT
>NW_025833739.1:0-2337 GCF_002878395.1 Capsicum annuum
AATAAAACACAATCAATTATATCCATATGGCTAAGGAAGTAATAATAATCAATTTGCCTTTCATTCTTATTTGTGGTTTTGATCAGGTCAATAGCAGTGGACCTAATCGAAACCACAAACAACAACGCATGAGATGTAATTTAAAATTTAAAATTTTTTGCCTTTGCTTAGATTCCTTATTCAACCCCCGGTGCCCGCAAAGCTGATTTCTTGGTGTTTCGTTATTTTCTATGTAGGTGATCATCCCGACCACGCTACCTAGTCACAGCTCCCTAAAATAGTGCCCAGCTGTACTATTTTTCTTTGAGATAGATGACAGATGGATTTTCATTTTTGAATACATTTTTATATTTGCACTTGATTCAGATTTCTCGTGTTGTAAGTCAATTTCATTGGCTGGATTCACTACAAATTCCCTTATATCCTATGTTTCCTCTTTAATTAGTTCTTAGATGATGTAATCTTCATCCACTCCCCTTTCCCCGTGTAGGTATTCTCCTACCGCACCTTCTGGCATATAATCATTACCCTAACCAACCCAACCATATAAATTTTGGCTAGGGTAATAACTATATTGATTTCTATTCTTAATTGAAGCAGTGAGAGGCTTCGAAAGCCCTCTAGAGTCCAATGCACCCTAAAATTTAGTCCAATCACTATTGAATCTTTTTACAATGCCATCAAAACTTGATCACTTCACAAAGCTTGACACTTAGACATGATCAACAACCGTCATTAAATCTTAATAGGGTATCAGAACCATATTCATGGTCCCTCAGCCTTATCAGTTCGGACCTATAAAACTTAACTATAAAATTGCAGATATCTTATTTGAATGATCAATGCCTAATCGGTAAAAATAGCATTCACAAAATCAGTGTACTCTATGTGTTTTTTCATGATAACATTATTAGTAATACATACCTCCCACATATGAAGTGGTTCTATCTACAAGTAGTTTATTCCTCTGAACTCATCTTTACTGCAGTAGCCTTTAGTGTTGGTCGGATAAAAGTTGATCAACTTTCATTTCCTTATATCTACAAATAAGAGAAAAATAATTGATGTCAAAAAAGATAATAATAGAAAGAATATTATCCATCTCTTGCAAAATATTACCTATCTGTTACAACAGGCTCCATATTTATTGCAACAGCTTACCATCTATTCAATAGATAGTAAATTTGTTGTAACAGATGTGGAGTCTATTATAACATATGTGTAAACTATTAGAATACATCAAATTAGCCTTGATAGTGGCTTGATTTGTTCCAACAGTTGCTCTGTCTGTTGCAACATCAACACCAACATCAGCAACAAAGAAACAACATCAACAAAAGCATCAACAACAATCAACAACATCATACCACAAGTTTCAACAACACCAACCCTACCAGCAACATCAATAACAACATCAACAAAAAAGAAACAAAAGAAATACATACAAAAAAACACGATACTGCCAACAAGCCTTTTAAACTTCTCCCAACAAATGACTTTTTTCGCATATTTTAAAAGAAACAACGGTTCGTTCATTCAAGACTTAAAAGTAACCTTTCCTTCAAATTTTTTAAATAAATATGATATGGGTAAAAGGTAATTAAATAAAAAAAATAGATGTAAATAACTAATTTAAATAACTTGCAAAGAAAAATATAAGAATAAAAGAGCAATGGGGAACCATACCTACAATGTCAAAAGCAAAGGGATCAAAACAATAATTTCAATCAAGAAAAGACATAGATCGATTGAGATTCGTAAGGATCCTTATAAGAAAGAGGAGAGAATAGAGATGAATAAATTTAGGGCTAAAGGAGTTATAATTCAAGAGATGGGTTTAAATAATCATTAATATTCATTAATAACTTGAGGGGCATGAGGAAGACGGGTGACATTGGAAAGACAAGATAAGACTACTCAAGGAAGAGATTTTTGAGTTATCCAAGAAATATTTTTTACCGCCTTAGTAGTATTTTATCTTTCTTCTTTCAGACAGAAGATTGCTTTAAAATTAAAAAAAAATCAAACAGATATGTCATCTGTTGTAACAGATATCAATATCTGTTCAAAAAATTCCAACAGATCAATCATCTATCGTAACAATATGCAAATGTCTATTTGATAATTAAATTAGATAGGTAATCTGTTGCAACAGATCTCAATATCTATTTGAAAATTTCTAACAGTTCATGTAACGCCCCGAAAATGAGTCCTGGAGCGTCACACGGTGCTTGAGGCTATGAGTAGCCCCAAGCTAACCCTTTGAGCCATTTTTATTCAGATCAACATGAATCAACGGGGTTTCCATAAATAACCCTCAAATATCAACAGAGTAAT
>NW_025833740.1:0-1131 GCF_002878395.1 Capsicum annuum
AGAAAAGAGATCATATCATTATGGCATGCTAGCCCTCAAGGTGGTCACTCAGGTGTTGAAGCTACATTGAGGAGACTACTTACACTTTTTTATTGGAAGAACATAAGAGGGGAGGTGAAGAAATTCATTCAAGGCTGTGATGTTTGCCAAAAGAACAAGTCTGATTTAGCTGCATATCCTGGTCTTTTACAACCTTTACCTATCCATGATGTGGTATGGTCTCAAATTATCATGGAATTTATTGATGGGTTACCTAAGTCTCATGGTTATGAGGTGATTCTAGTGGTAGTGGACAGACTCAGTAAGTATAGGCATTTTCTTCCACTCAAGCATCCTTATACAGCTCAAACTATTGCCAAAGCTTTCATGGATAATGTTGTGAAGTTGCATGGATTGCCTGATGCTATCACCAGTGACAGGGATGTTGTTTTCATCAGTTCTTTCTAGTAGGAATTATTCACATTACAAGGTGTTAAGTTGCATACATCTTCAGCACATCATCCCCAATCTGATGGTCAAACTAAAGTTTTAAACAGATGTTTAGAGACATACTTGAGATGCTACTGCAATGAGGATGCATCGAACTGGTTTTCTTGTCTTCCTATGGCTGAGTATTGGTATAATACCTCTCATCATTCAGCTATTCAGATAACACCGTATGAGGCTTTGTATGGCAGACCTCCACCACTACATTTGCCTTACTTTCCTGGTGAATCAGCTTCAGCTGAAGTTGATAACACCCTGCTGAATAGAGAGCTCAAACTTCAGTTGCTTAAGCACCACCTTACCAGAGCTCAAATAAGAATGAAACAACTGACTGATGCTCATAGAACTGATAGGAATTTTGAGGAGGGAGACTGGGTTTACTTCAAGGTTCATCCCTACAAGCAGGTTACTATCACTAATCATGCCTCACACAAGCTAGCTGCTAAGTTTTATGGACCTTTTCATATCATTAGACGAGTTGGTCCAATTGCCTACACTCTTTTGCTACCTGATTCTGTCAAGATACATCCTACTTTCCATGTTTCTCTGTTAAAGAAATGCTATGAGTTTCCTCCACAGATCTCTTATCCTCCTACAGTTGACTTGGAAATTTCTCATTGTCCTGAACCTGAGCTAGTCTTACAA
>NW_025833741.1:0-2272 GCF_002878395.1 Capsicum annuum
TATTTCAGTTTACAGACTACTTCAGTATCATGTTATATGCTTGGTCAGATATCTCATGTTATTCAGTCAGTCATTATCTCATACTATTCAGTCAGTCAGTATTTCATGCACATGAACCTGTGCATTTCAATCTGACCTTATCTCATATACCAATACATTCAAGGTATTGACCGCATACTTTTTTCACGCTATGATGTCTTATATCATAGGCTCAGACGCTTAGTTTCCTGACCGCGCTTAGATAGTTCAGCATTACAGCAGCAAGAGTAGTTTTGAGTCTTCATCTTTCGAGGACAAGTTTATCTTCATTCAGTTATTTCAGTATTCCTCTATTTCAGTCAGTTGGAGTTAGTTAGGGAACAAACCCCATAGTCAGCCAGTTAGAGGCTTTTCAAACATTCAGACAGTTAGTCAGTTTATCACTTGTTTATCAATCTTTTCAGTATGTCTTTAGATGTCCAGATTTATGATTCAGTTGTATTTCAGTATTTAAAACCTTATGGTGTTATAAGTTGTTTTTCCACATATGTCTCTTATTGTCAGTTTTACTCAGTGCTCACAGCAGGTACCGGTTCATGGGTTAGCTTGGGGTCACTTGTGACCATAAGCACCGTTATCGCGACTAGGGGTAGCCTCGGGGTCGTGGCATGGTGTAACCCCATCATGACTGTGAAGTGTTCCAAGTCCTCTCTAGCTCACTATCCTCACTGGTCTTGGCTCTATCATATATCCTTAGTCGCCCCAACATAAATTATAGGTACACTCTTGTACTCCAAACATCTCCATAGAACAGCCCTTAGCCCTAAAAACTTTCATATGTTCTTTTTTAGTTCAATGAACACATTATGTAAGTCTCTGTTCCTCTATTTATACTGGTCCATCAATCTCTTTACGAGACGTATGATTTCTGTTGTCGAACCCCTAGACATGAATCCAAATTGTTTATTGTTTTAATTTTGGTGGAGATAGCAACATAAGATATGTGTGCTACATGAAGGGTTTGTTCAATTGAACACGTATAGTCTAGCATAAGTATACAAAAAAAATAATATTGAGCACATAAATCAAAAACTACTTTGCATAAATATATATATTAGTTTAATCGTAAATACCCTTAATCGGTGAAACTCCTAAATTCGTTATTGTATGAGATCATGTTTTTTTGTAACTCATAAACATTAGTTTGTAGAAAGGAAAGTGAGATATATCGGTTAAAAATGAAAAAGCAAAAACAGTACAAAGAGAAGTTAAGAATATGTTCATGCCTTGATGGTGGGAATCAATAGCCACCATCCATTCCCTACTAACTTTGTTCTTTGTGTTGGATGTGAAGTACTCGTTCTTTTAAAATCCTACGACCAATAATTAATGAATTAAAATATTGTACTCATATGCCTCAATTTATTTAATCCGATTCGAAATACGAATGTCAAATTAATTAATATTTAATATAAAATCCAAATCTATATAAAAAGTGCTATAAATTATAATAACTAAAAATTTGAATATTTTAAAAATCTTTTTAAAAATCTATTATAATTTTTTTCATTTTATTTTAATAGTAAGTAAAACAAATAAACTAAAACTAGGAGAGTACGTACTTGGTAACTTAGTATAGTGGCCGACTATTCCCACCCATGACAGGTCTTAATTAGAGCCAACCTATAGTGAGAAGTAGGGGAGTACAGACATAAAAATACACATCATATAATTATGAAAATGCACACACACATAAAAGTTAAAGTTAAATAAGATGAAAATTTTATTTTTAAGAATAAATAGTTAAAGTTTGAAAATATATATATATAGATAGATAGATAGATAGATAGATAGATATAGATATAGATATAGATATAAATTAAATAAGATGGAGGGCATTTTGATAATCAATTAATTTATTTCTAGAAATTATACCATTCATATTACTTTGAATATAGCAAACCAAACATTCAATGAAAAATAATCCCAACATAACTAATTTCAGTATAATTTATCTCATCACAACTTATTTCAGCATAATTAATCCCGGTATAACTTGTTTTCAAACCATAAGAGAATTCACTAATCTCTCAAAAGATCGATCTTTATCTTTCGGCCACTTCACCTATTATCTTAAACTTTTGAGTTAGAGTATTTTATTTTATTTCAAATAGATATTATTATAAGTAGTATTGTAAAGAAGTGTAGCCATTGAAGTGCCACCAACGTGTTAGATCTTAAGTTCATTTGCTGAATTATTTTGCTTCGTTATTTGTCCTGTTAGAAGAAAAAA
>NW_025833742.1:0-1012 GCF_002878395.1 Capsicum annuum
GATTTTATGAAATATCATCTTATTATTGACTAAGTGACTGGGTAATATTTGATTTAGATGGTTCTCCCACAGAAAGATTAGTGTGGGTGTCACTCATGACCATTTGGATCGTGACAAAGTTGGTATCAGAGCCCTAGGTTCATCGATCTTGTCGTACAAGAACATGTCTAGTAGAATCTTATGGAACGGTACGGAGACGTCTGTACTTTTCTTCCAGAGGCAATAAGACACTAGGAAAATTCAAATTCTTCTTTCTTACATGCTATTACTTGAATTCAATTGGTTTCTGGTGATTCCAATTGGTATTTGTTAATAAGAGCAATGTCAAGTAGAGTTTCGTTGATTGGTGTGTAGGGCCCACACCCAATCTTCGTAAGGCTATGAGGTATGTAGAAGTCATTTTCCTTTTTTTTTTCTCCATCATGCCATCCTAATCTTGGACTACTAGATTGAATCCAATTAGTATCTAGACAATTCCAATTGGTATCTTAATAATTTTGAATAAAAATCTGGGAGATTCCAATTGATATCTGTTAATAAGGTCTAAAAGTTATTGTTAATAGGCAAAGACTTGTGAAAGTGGTGAACTTATTGATTGCTTGTGTTTGATATTTTGCTAAACTTGTGTTGCTAGATTTTTATCATTGTTGTGAATTATTTTTGTTAAGTGTTGAGAATTAACTAAGTTGTTTTTGTTGATAAATGTTATGAGATTATTTGATTTCTTGTTATTGTGAAACTAGAAATTCTATGATGCTTAATTATTGTTGGTACTATTATACTGATGAGATTGATGGTATGAGAATTGAGAGGATGATATGAGAATATGATGTCAAGAAAAGATGGTGAAAAAGTGACATGAATAAAAGACTGAGGTGATATGTGTTTTTCATAATGAGAGGTTCTTGTTAATGATGTTATGGACGGATCCTTGTATAGTTCGATTATTTGATATTATTTGGGGATCCTTGTGTGGTCTGATCATTGAGATTGTATTTAGAATTTTTGTGCA
>NW_025833743.1:0-3418 GCF_002878395.1 Capsicum annuum
GAGCGAGGTAACTTCATTTATTAATTGATGTTGTTAATGAATATTCAGCTTTAAATATCAGTAACACTTTGTAATATTATGGAATAGTGCATGTGAATGAATCGGAGAGGAATGAAGAAGGAAAAAAAAGAGCAAAATGGATGAGTTGGCCGCTGTTGTGGCAGAAGAGGAAAGAGAAGAAGAAAAGAAGGATGGTGAAGAAAATAAGAGCCAAGAAAAAGGTAAAAAAGTAGTAGCAGCAGCAGTAGAAGAAGAAGCGGCAGCAGATGAACAAGGAGGCGCGAAAAAAGGAAAAACTGTTGAAGAAGAAGCTGACAAAGCTGACAAAGAAGAAGTTGACCAAGAAGCAGCAGGTAAACGAAAAGAAGAAGCTGAGGAAGAAACAGCTGCTGAAGCTGAGGAAGAAACAGCTGCTACAGGTGAAGTAAGAAAAGAAGGTGTGGAAGAAAAGGAAACTGAAGAAGCAACAGTTGATACACATGCTAAAAAAGAAGGAGAAGAAGGTGAGAATGAAGAAGCATCTGCAATTGTTGAGAATGAAGAAGTTGAAGCTGTCCAAACAGATGTGGTCATGGACATTGTTGATAAAATCAATAGCAACATTTGTGTTGATGAGGAACTTAGGGAAACAGACATTTAAATGCTAAGATGTTTAATTTGTTGTCAAATGATGAGTTGTTAGGATATGACAATTTTTTTTTATTTCACAAATATGAAGTTTGAAGGATCTGCTGGTAGGATATGACAATTATTCTTTTATTTTATGAAATTTGTTATGATTCTGAGCTGAATCTGCTTCTATCAAACTGATTTGTGGCATGGAATTTGAATATCCAGGGTGTGGTCATAGTTGGTACATTGTATACTTGATATCATAGAATGCATACTTAATATTCCATATACCGTATGTATAGTCTATCATTACCCTGCTGGTCGAATTTAACTTGACGTGTTGTTTAATCGACTATGGTTCTATCAAAAATAGTATTTAACATTATACAAAAATAGAACTATTATTACATATTCAATATCACTACATCCATGTTACACTTTTCCAAAGAACGAATACTAGCATTATAGCACATAACATCATTTTTAGGACATTCTCTCTTTCTTCGGCCAAAATCAATTTTTGTTTGGGTTGATCCCTCTCTATTTGGGTGTCATGTAGCAATAGTTTAAAGTGATCCCTCTATTCTTCGGCTTCTTTGAACAAAGTCATGAGAAAATCATTATTTTCTTCGCATTGTTGGAGCCTTTGTAGTAGTTTAAATTTTGCCAAGCCTTGAAAATTTGATGTCTCGAGTCCCGAAATAAACGTTGATGGACTGGATGAAGGTGATAGCTCATCAAGCCATTTGAAAAACAATCATGAGCCATTATCCTAGGAAAAAAAATAATTACATAACCATTAACTTAACTTTTAAAAAAAACACGTATACCTCACTTTTGCAATTGCACAATTATAAAATTTGCAACCTGGATTTGAATCCGTGCGTGACGTTCTCAAGATAACCGCATTCCCACAATGACAAATTAGAGTATTTTTAGAATTGGATGATTAAGATGCTTGCAACATTGTAGAATTTTTAAAAACAAAATAAAGTTGATGAAATAAAATAAGGAGGGATGTACACCTTACATATGAAGTAAAAACAAAGTGTTCACACTGATGGCTTACAAAAGTAGCCGT
Organism: Capsicum annuum; assembly: GCF_002878395.1. NCBI lineage: Eukaryota > Viridiplantae > Streptophyta > Magnoliopsida > Solanales > Solanaceae > Capsicum > Capsicum annuum. Next base: position 1,694 of record NW_025833743.1, read on the forward strand.
TTTTTATCGTTGGAAAAATAATTTTTCTCTTTTGAACTGGTGGTGACACTAAATAGACTGTCGTAGATCATGACCTATGTCAACCATCGATTTGTATGGTTTACCATAGACTGACACCTTTATTAGTGCATCGACCGATATCCTGATTATGCATAGACTACCGTGATCTATGTACACATCTATAGACCATCACATGTAGGTAGTTAAAAATAAATAATTAAATTAAAAAAAATAAACTAAATAGATAATAGTAACAAATTTTGGAGCTAGTGGAAGAAAATAATTAAATATAATATGATTTAAATGGATAATCACATGTTTGGGGCCGGTGGAAGAAAACAATTACATTAAAAATGATTTAAAAAGATGATCTTGGACTGGTGATGACACTTAATAGACCGTCGTAGATCATGAACTATGTCATCCATCGATCAGTATAGTCTATCGTAGACTTACACGTATATTCTCTCATCGACTGATATCATGATTAGGCATAGACCACGATGATCTATGTACAAGGTTATAGACCATCACTAGTTAAAAAATGATTAAATAAATTATAAATAAATATGGTGTGGATTACTACACATGTTAAGGAGTATAAACAAGTCACATAATCATATTAGAGCTTAGACAAATTAGAGAGGGTGAATTAAGAAGTGTGTGGATAGGTAGTGGTTGAATGCTCAATATCGTAAGAGTAATATTTAAACAAAGAATAAGTATGTATATAGGATATGTATTGTATTTGATGCCTACACATTTCATATATTTCTTTCATCACCACCCCTAAATCAAAAGAGTGTGTGTAATTGATAGTGGTAAAACATTTATCATCCTCAATACATACTTGTGCTTTGAGAAACATTACTCTTACGATATTGAGCATTCAACCACTACCCATCCACATACTTCTTAATTCACCCTCCCCAATATGTCTAAGCTCTAATATGATTATGTGACTTGTTTACACTTCTTAACATGTGTAGAAATCCACACCACATTTATTTATAATTTATTTAATCATTTTTCAACTACATCCAAGTGATAGTCTATAACTGTGTACATAGATCACCATGGTCTACGCATAATAATGATATCAATCGATACGATATTAAACGTGAAAGTCTACGATATACCAGACTGATCGATGGAGGACATAGTGCATGATATACGACTGTCACGCCTCAAATCCTATTGGGGCAGGCTGGCACCCATAACCGATGAGGCCCGGGAGAACCAGCTCATAACCTTATACTTCCCATGCATACCTCTATGACAATTCGAAATTTGGACAGCATCATGTTGCATATTAAAGGAAATAATCACCTGTATAAGCTCGAGCACACATATATATGTATATACAATACTTGGCCGTTGGAGCCATCACGTCTATTAACAAAACACCACCTTGATTGTACATTGGGTTTACAAAGCCTCTAGACAATACACAGAGTTTAACTAAGCTCGGGACACACCCCGCCATATAACTAACTTCTATACAATACCAAAAGTGACTGGATATGACACGGAAATCTATGAAGCAAACTGGAGCTCTCCAAAAGCAGCTGGATATCCTGGCTCCTACTTGTGCGGTGTATGAGCTGAGGTACCTGTACCTGCAGCATGAAATGCAGGTCCCCCGTGGGGGACGTCAGTATGAAATATGTACTGAGTGTGTAAAGCTGTAGATAATCACATATGATATGGGAGCTCAATAGAAAT
>NW_025833744.1:0-1518 GCF_002878395.1 Capsicum annuum
CCCATAGCACGTCCGAACCCCAGGCCCACCCCCAAAACTATGGGTTATAGCACATTGATTTGGCCCAAAAATGCCCCATTCGTACCGTTTTGCCCGTTTGTATACCCAAATAGCAACAAAAAGTTAAATGAACCATACTGGGATGATCCTCAACCTCCCTGGCATGCCCCGATTAATTTTTGTCCCACAGTATGCTCGGGCCTAGACCCACCCCAGAAACCATGGGCTATAGCATATCGATTTACCCCGAAAATGCCCCGTTTGAGCTGTTTTGCCCATTTGTCCACCCAAATGACTACGAAATATTAAACGGACCATACTGAGATGATCCTCAACCTCCCTTGCATGCCCCGATTGATTTTTGGCCCACATCACGCACGGACCCCTGGCCCACCCTAAAAACCATGGGCTATAGCACATCAATTTGGACCAAAAATGCCTTACTTGCACCATTTCGCCCTTTTTCTATCCAAATGGGCACAAAAAATTAAATGGAACACACTTGGACAATCTCCAACCTCCCTGGCACACCCCGATCAATTTTTGACCCACAACATTCCTGCCTGGACCCTGGCGCACCCAAGAAACCGTGGGATTTAGGACACCGATTTGGCCAGAAAATGCCCCATTCGCGCCATGTCCCCCGTTTATCTACCCAAATTGCACTAAAATGTAAACGAACTATACTTGAACTATCCCCATCCTCCCTGGCATGCCTCCATCAAAGTTTGGCCCGCAGCACACTAGGACCCCGGTCCACCCCCAAAATTATAGACTATAGCACACCAATTTGAACCAAAAATTCTCCATACGCACTGTTTCACCCGTTTGTCCACCCAAATGGCCACAAAAAATTAAACAGACTACATTGGGCCGATACCCAAGCTACCTAGCACACGACGGTCAATTTTCAGCCCACAGAACGCCTGGGCCCCGAGGCCACCCCCAAAATCATAGGCTATAGCACACTGATTTGACCTGAAAATGCCCCGTTAGCGTTGTTTCGCTTGTTTGTCCACCCAAATAACAAAAAAAAAAATTAAACTAACCATACTGGGATGATCCCCAACCTCCCTAATACGCCTTGATCAATTTTTAGCCTACAACACGCCCAGATCTCGGGCCCATCCCCAAAATCGTGGCTAATAGTACACCGATTTGGCTCAAAAATTCCCCTTTCGCATGGTTTTGCTTGGTTGACCAACCAAATAGCCACAAAAAATTAAACAGATAATACTAGGACGATCCCCATAACCTCCCTGGCATGCCCCAATAGATTTTTAGTCCATAGCCCAGGGCCCACCTCCGAAACCGTGGGCTATAGCACACTGATTTGGCCCTAAAATGCTCCGTTCGCACCGTTTTGCCCTTTTGTCCACCCAAATGGCCACAAAAAGTTAAACAGACCACATTGGGATGATCCCCAACCTCTCTTGCACACTCCGATCGATTTTTAGCAAATAGTACGTTTGGACCCCAGGCCGACCCTCGAAACCTCGGGCTATAGCACATCGATTT
>NW_025833745.1:0-2754 GCF_002878395.1 Capsicum annuum
TACCTCACTTGTATACTTAGTACTCCAGTTGTACTGACCCATTTGTGATATGGTGCTTTCTTTTCATGTTGCACCATAGGTCCAGAGCCATGAGTTCTATACCAGCTGTAGCTTTCCAGTCGCAGTGTTGCAGTGAGTCCTCATCTATCCGAGGATAATATGATTTGATTTATTCATTTATTACTTTAGTTCAGTTTTACGAAGTTAGTTGGAAACATTTTCCTTCAAGTCCTTATTCAGACAGTACTTAAAGGCTTTCAGATTTAGTCAAATTTAGCTATCAGATTCAGTATTCAGTTTTATATTCAGTTGTTTTGGGTATTCATTACCCCATGGATGTTACTATATCTCTTCAGTTGAACCTTATGGACTACATATTTAGGTTTTCCGTATATTATATATATATATTATACAATGTACAGGTACAAATATTAGTCATGGGTTAGCTTGTGGTCCCTCGGGGTCATGAGCACCGTGTAGCATTCTGATTTAAAAAATCGGGGCATTACAATTATAGTCCCGCAAATCGAATCATGTTGGTCCTACGGTTAGTTCATTTAAGGTCACTTGGGTTGGCATATTTATGAGGTTGAATCCCACAAACTTTATAGGCTTTAAGGTTTAGGAGGATCCTCAGGGATTTATTGATGAGATGGTTCAAATCTTTAGGGTGATGCATTCTACTAATTTGGAGGGTGTGGAGTTTGTTGCCTATTAGTTGAAAGATGTAGCTTATCAGTTGTATAAGGAGTCAGAAGAGATGAGGGGTGATAGTGCTGAACAAGCAGTGTAGTTTGAATTTTTATGTATTTTTCTTAATCATTACTATTTTCAAGAATTCAGAGAAGCTAAGGATGAAAAGTTTTTTTTGTAATGCCCCAAATCTAGTACCCAGAATGCCACATGGTGCTCATGACCTCGAAGGACCATAAGCTAACCCATGACTGATATCTGTACTTATACATTACATAATATACTGTATGAATATAAAAATAAAAGCTGAAAGGCCATAAGGTTCAAAGATCTGATAAAACATACTATCTGAGAATACGGTATATGAATACCAAAATAACTACTGGAAATAAACCATTTGAACATACTATAGTCTGAAAGCCTCTAAAACTGAAATGTCTGAATAAGGGTTGATGGGATATGTCCCTAACGAACCCCAACTACAAAAATAAACTAAGTAATGAAATAATAAAGAAATGATCATGTCCTCAAAGGATGAGGACTCACTACTAACTCTGACTGCTGAGACGTGAATCCTACTGATGCTTTGGTGCTCGTGCTTCTGAACCTATGGTATAAAACACCATAGCGCAAATATATCAGTATGATTGAATATACCGGTATGCAAGTGAGGTAGGATGAATTCAAGGGTTTATATGCATGAGCTATGCTAATCGACTGTATAACATCAACGTGAGAATACATGTATGAATAATTAACTGTAACTGAATTTGTAATGATACTGACTACTGAGTCTGATTACTGATAACATGAGTTACTGATAACTGATATAACCGGTACTGAGTGACTGTATCTGACAGTCTAGGTTCTGATGAAACTAGCTGAGTTTCGTACTGTTTTGAGTTAACTGTATCTGACAGTTCTGAATTCTGTAGAACTATCTGAGCTCTATTACTGAATTTGAGACTGAAATTGTACTTGTGTAAAGTAGTCATCTAACCGACATACCCTGAATAAAGCAATATAGGTGAGTTGGAGTCTTATTTATAACCCCAATTAGAAGGGTGTTAATACCGCGCCACTGGTAAAGATAAGCTGTGGGTGACCCTTATCTGACAGTGTCCTTAAAAGAGAATGGTAGGACCCTCATTTGACAGTGTTTATCCACCTCATCAACCCTCATCTATCATTGTTGATGTATCAACCTATGCTAGCTACATAGTTCTAAAATGCAAGGATTACTTCTAAGGATCACACCCTCATCTGTCAATGTGTGTCCTCATCCCTGAGTTAACTCGATGCTAAATCTTAATCCCATCTGAATATACATTGAACATGATTAACTGAACTGATCTGGACTGAGTTCATTAAGTTCCAGTTATTGACAGAATACTACTGAGATTACTGAATTACTGAGCTTTCTGAGATTACTAGGATTACTAAGTTTACTGAGTTTTTTGGAGTCACATAACTGACTGAGTTATATGGATCATGGATTGATGGAGATTAGCTTGTAAACATGACATAGATTCTAGGCACACAGCTAAATCATAGGGTACAAATACCCCCAGGACTAATGGCACAAAACTGACAAGACATGACACTTCTTGACACATGACCATAGTCAACAAATCCATAATACAATCATTGGGGAATTTCATGAGGTGCTTGATTATCTTGGTTTGGTACATGAATAGGAAAACATATAAACATGTCATAATTTCATAGTGTAATCTCGTGAACAATCCACCGAATGATTTTAATACATAACAATAACATGAAAGTTATTTTGAACATAAGGGTAAAGCATGGGTTCATCAATTTGGTCATAATTGAGTCCTAAAGCATGATTCTTGTTCTTTAGGCATTTTATCAAACCCATTGCATGCATATATTTAGGATTAGTCATGAATATTTAAATAATAGACCATGGAAATATCTTACACTTCCAATGAAAGAATTTTAACCACATACTAACATATTTTCATGATAGTCATTAAAGACTTCAATTTGGAAATCAAACAACAGTATAAGCATGGATATAATTCAATTCATACCATG
>NW_025833746.1:0-1711 GCF_002878395.1 Capsicum annuum
ATTTTATTTCCTTTTAGTATTGGTACTTATTAGAGGCTTCACAGACTATTTTAATTTCCAGACAGATCTTGTAATTTTTAGTATTATTTGTCATGACTATTGTATCTTCACACAATAAGTGATATTAATGAATAATGATGAAAGACTTTGTTCTTTAATAATTCTTATTCTATTATGTTTTCTCTCTATTCATTATGTTACTTGTATGCTCATGTGATATGCCAAAACGTTCGCTCATACTAGCAATAGTATCGGGTGCGTGCCACGTCTAGGGCCTCAACTCGGGGCGTGAAAAACTTGGTACCAAAGTGTAGAGTTCAAGTGTCCTAGGGTGTCTATGAAGCCATGTCTTGTAGAATCATAATTATGGGTATGAAGTGCGCCACACTTATAATTTGGTGGCTGCAGGGCATTTAGAAAATGTCTCTTTTCTTTCATATTCTAGATCGTGCCACAGAGCTGCCTTAAGAATCTTATGTGAATTTGTGTGATGTTCCAATTCCTCTTACTATGCCTTACCTTTGAGGTGGTAATAACATTAAAGGTTAGATTCCTATCGATGTAGTTCTCTCAGATAGAGCCAAAAAAATTAAGAGACTGCACGAGAGATTATGGAGAGATCAATAGTGCATTTAAGCCCATTGATTCATAAGAATGCACACTTTTTCATTTTAATCCTGAGTCTGTTCCAAACTAAGATGTACTCTCAGATTTTCTTTACTTTTTTTTAAACCTTGTTGCAAATGACACCTTTAGCCAGAAGTTATGTATTTCAGTTCTTGGATAGTATTATCACCTGAGAGATAGTGTAGTTTGGGTTGTTGTAAGTTATAAGCAGTAGAATGAAATCTAGATTAAGAAATATGAATTCAGAAGTTTAGTGGCCTAAAAGTAGAGATGGTAAATTGATCGAAGTGTATAGCTGAAGTCATTTATCCATTAACTGAGTGATGAGATGAAATTTCCTTAAGTGTTGGTCAAGGTGTAAATTTGATGGTTGCAAGTAGAGAAAGGATTTTTGGATACGATGACTTAGAAGTATACTTGAACTAGGAAGCAAGTTAGGACGACATGCGATGGTGTTAGTAAAGATTAAGTCTATGTTGTGAACAGGAGGATAGAGTGGTCAGGACTTGACAAATTTAGGCTACCCCTTTTGTTTTATAGAGAGTTCCCCACTTGTTGTTTTAGAGCTATGAATGTAGCATAGACAGATCAATGAATAAGTAGTAGCTATGTGCAGAAAAAATACGCGGATAGATTGCAACTAGATAGGCTGTGAGACTAGATTAAAATTTACTATTTTGTCATGAGCCCTTAATGACCTAGTGTTTCTTGATTATCTTCGGTAGCAATAATTCTAAGTAGTATAAGTGGATGAGTGTTGCTATCTATGTTTATTACTAGACCATAAAGCTTGACCTTAGATGATCGTTGTGGTACGAAGAAGGGTAGCATGAGGGTGATAATGTTAGTTAGGATTTGATACAATGGGCTAGACATAACTTGTGCGAGAAATTAAGATGTTAACTTGTGAAAAGTACGAAAGTGTAAGTATGATAAATGCGGGCTCTAGACGAATAAGTGAATGAAGGCTAAATTTGATGATAAGGAAATCTTAAGAATTTTAAGGGAAGGTCTGTGCTCCATAAGAGATATATATAGTAGATGAGATTCTTAGCTCCTAAGTGTGGTGTGTTCCTAGTTTATT
>NW_025833747.1:0-1903 GCF_002878395.1 Capsicum annuum
GAGCTAAGACTAGAGCTGAGGTGAGTTGAGTCTTCAACTCCTGAAAAGTCTTCTTCCAAGGATCTGACCACTGAAACTTGACTTTATTTAGAGTCAATCTAGACATAGGGGATGCAGTAGAAGAAAATCCCTTAACAAACCATCTGTAAAGCCAGCCAAACCCAAGAACTTCCTAATATCTGATGAAGAGATAGAGTGAGGCTAGTTTTTTACTGCTTTGGTCTTTCAAGGATCTACTCTAATGCTATCATCAGAAATGATATAACCAAGGAATGCTACTGAACTTAGCCAAAATTCGTACTTATTGAATTTGGAAAATAACTGATGATCTCTGAGAGTCTGAAGTACTGTTTTGAGATGGTCTGAATGATCGCGCCCACTGTGGTAAAATACTAGGATATCATCTATGAAGACTATGACAAACATTTCCAAGTAATGCTTGAACACACGATTCATCAAGTCCATGAAAGTGGCTGGGGCATTGGTAAGACCAAATGACCTAACTAGGAATTCAAAGTGACCATATAGAGTATGGAAAGCTATTTTCAAAATGTCATGTTCTCTGACTCTAAGATGATGATAGCCGGATTTGAGGTCTATCTTAGAAAAATAACTGGCACTCTAAAGTTGGTCAAATAAGTAATTGATTCTGGGAAAAAGATACTTGTTCTTGATCGTGACCTTATTGAGTTGATGGTAGTCTACACACATCCTAAGAGACCGTCTTTCTTGCACACTAATAATACTGGAGTGCCCCACGGGGAAATGCTGGGCCTGATGAATCCCTTATCTAAGAGATCCTTTAATTGTTCTTTTAGTTCATTGAGTTCTGCCAGTGCCATTCTGTATGGAGGAATAGATATAGGCTGAGTATCTGGAAGAAGATCAATGCCGAAGTCTATTTCCCTTTAGAGAGGAATTCCTGAAAGATCTTCGGGAAAGAAATCTGAATATTTATTCACTATTGGGACTGATTCAAGGCTGGGAGTCTCAAAACTGGAATCCTTAACATGAACAAAATGATAGACACATCCCTTAGATATTAATTTCCATGCCCAAAGGTAGGAAACAAGCAGACCTCTGAACGCTAAAGTACTACCCTTCCACTCAAGGATAGTTTCATTTGTGAACTAAAACTGGACTATTCTGTTTCTATAGTTGATTATGGCATAGAAGGAATGAAGCCAATCCATACGAAGAATGATATCAAAATCAATCATCCCTAATTCAACTAAGTGTGCTGAAATGACTTTATGAGATATCATAACTGGGCAGTTCCTATATACTCGTCGGGCTATGATGGTTTTACCCACTGGGGTAGATACTAAAAAGGGCTCTACTAGAATTTTGGGACTAACTCTGAAATCGACTGCTATAAGGAGTAACAAAAGACAAAGATGCTCCTGGATCTAGCAAAGCATAAACATACCAGTAACTACATCAAGAGAATTTTCCTGATCCTGTCCAGACTGAAGAGCATACAGACGATTTGGGCATTGCCCACTAGTAATACCGGTGGTGGCAACCTGCTGATTTGGGCAACCAAACTGAGCTAAGGAGTGGAGATAACTCTGATAACTTAACCACGGGGAGTCTCTGACTCTGTTGCCTTGCTTGCAACAACCGAAATAGACATCGCTACCAGCTCTGCAAGCACCCTTGTGGTTCTTACCACGAGTCTGACAAAGGGGATTAGTTCGAGCATTGCTAACACTGCCCTGAGATCTAGATCCTGGTTCTCTATCTTTGTTACCCCCCCTTAAACTTAGGAACTGGAGAACTAGCTAAAGAAGGGAATGGAATTGATGACTTAGGACGAAATTGAGAACGGTTTCCTCCTTCTAATTAAGCTGAGCGAAGTTAAAATTACCTGTCTTCTCTCCCTTATTTTGCTTATCCTTCG